>NC_060215.1:74298500-74614000 GCF_021130785.1 Homalodisca vitripennis | reverse complement strand
TTGAGTGACAAGAGGATGTGTCAGAGCTGAGTGCAAAGTTCACCGAACACATAGTTGTAATGTACATTTACAGTAGGTGGAGTTGTGCTGCTAGATACAATTATAGTTGGAGGAGCTGTGGAGCTAGGTATATTTATAGATGGATTAAATTTGGGAGCTTAGTATATTTTTAGCTTTGCACACCGCCTGAGAGTTCTACCAATTTATGAAACCTATACTCCGTGTAAATCGGGTTTTGCCAATGTGCCTGCAGTGCTGATATAATGCTAAGCGTTCAGCGCTTTCACAAAACACAGTAACTTTGGAATACAACATATAGTGTCGGCTATCTAAAACTAATTATATTCTTCTAACTTAGGTAATAAAGAGTAATATCGGACCTAATGGACACTGAATGATAAGTATTTTTATAACTAAACGTAGACTATATAACAAAAACTATAATGAAACAGAGAATGGTTAAAATATATTATTATATAAAAAGAGGTTTGTTGATAATGTTCAATTAGTTTTCTCTTCTTAGATATTTACATACCTACTAACTTTGCCCTTCAATAATGAGAACAAAATAAAAAAATAGTTTATATAACATGTTCAACGTGTCATAATTAACTCTATTCAATCATTCATAACTCTGGGAAAATACAAATCGTATATATTTGCATCTGTTTAAGATTGTTAATGTACAGTAAATGGATATACATTGCTAAAATATCATAGTACAACAACCTCCTTATTGATGAGTTTGTTTATTTATTGTTGGTCTGATAAGGTCGAAATAATCTTTCTTGTTAATTTTACCCTTGTAAGGCTTTTTATAGACAAATTCTACAGCTATAAAATAAATATGACATATAAAAACTAAGAGAAATAATTACTCATTGAGTAACAAACTAAATTTATTGCCTCATACCTTAAATGTTTTTTTAGTAGTAAGTCTAGCGGTACTCGGTGCGTGGCATATAACTAAATATTTCATTAGTGGATCACCTAGAGTTATCATAACACAGCTACCCCTTCAATTCTCCCGATTTAAAGAGCGTCAACTAATATAACAGAGGAAGTATTTTTAATTTGCATGGGGACTAGGTAATAAATTAACTTTATTATTAAATTTAAGTTTAAAATTTAATAATCATCAAATATCCAAACGATTGAGCAATGAAAACTTGCACTGTTGTTGCTCATTTAGATTCAACCCAGTTTTTAAACTATCCAATTATGTCTGAAAATAATTACTAGTACATCCATAGTAATCCATTTCTATAAATTGTTTTATTGGTAATATCATGAAACAGGACTCAGGTTACACATTTTATATACGACGATAGGCTGATATCCTTTATAGGTTTTATTGTAAAACTAATCACACGATAGTTGTAAATTATTTTATACGCTATTATGATAGTAATTTCCTATTGGTTTTATCTAAAACACCATAGACCAATGTGCAATTGTTGAAATTTTTATTATTTTAATAACTGTTTTGAAGTGTATTTTATCTCAGCACCAATATATGGCGGCACATAATATAAGCAATTGAATTTAAATACATTCAACCTAAACGATTGTATTCGACTGTAGCTCTGAGTTTACTGTTGTCATAAGATTTGTATTGGATATAATTATTTCAACTGTAACTATGAAGTTAGAGAGACAAATCATCTGTCAAATAGCGTATATAATACTTAGATAATGTATAGCGTTGCAATAATGTCAACAGGGTGAAGCCTAGAGGTTGCAAAAAACCCATCCTTTTTTGGCATCTACAATTTACACCTACAACTGACGAGGCAACTAAATGTCTGGATCGATTGTACATTTAATGCCATATAGTGTAACACCCTCTAAAATTTTATAATATTTACAGAAAGCTGGAAAAATTCGTATTTTTGCAGATAGTCAAATATTTAAAATAATTTTGATATTATAAACAATTATTCTTTATAGAAATACGATTATATTCCCAAAATAGTTGTAATAAAAAAATCTTAGTTTTTAGCTCCCAATAGCTAAGTAAATCAGGTAATTTTACAGATAAGATGTTATGTCATGATATGTTATGGTATTAAACATGTTGTACTAAGACTTTTTTAGATTAGGATATATATGCTACCGAATTTAAATTTAAATTTTCAAGTCTCGGTGATACAATCCTACATTTTATAGTGAGAGCCTAAGAAGCGATTCAGCCTAATCATACAATTTCATGTAGCAGTATTTCAAATGTGTGCTCCAGTGTCACTAATCAATTCTATATAAAATTTCGCATGATGCTCGTAAAAATTCGGTACAAAGTTTTAGATATTCTATCAATAAAATAAAAACAGAAAAACGTTCATTCATACTGTATATCTTATTGAAGGTTGAGATTGATATTTTAAATAATAAAATACTGGTTTAAGTTAGATAACTATATTTCATCTATGAAATAATGTAATAAGTTTTATAATTATACACTGATCCAGTCTGAAAACTGACAAATTCTCTGTTAAACTTCGAAAAGGTTCTAGTAAAAATGTCTTTACTGTTGCGGAACCGTTTATATGAGTTCAAGGAAGCTTTCAAAGATTTCTAGTTCCTTCCATCGAAGCGACGTACTGTTTCGTAAAGAATCTCAAAAGTTATGGCTGGAACGGACACAGGAATATTCTTGATGCATCGTATCAGTCACTGTATAGTTCCTTTCCCACTACACAGGAATGTAAAATACTGCTAAACCACACTAGTCGTGTTTTGAGGGTGCAAAACTGCTCCAAGAGGTATTGTCTACTTTTTTGTTGAAACAGTTTCGAAAAATCCACAGCTGTCTGGCGTTTCAGCGAGACATTACCTGTTTTTAGCGTTTTTAAAGCTACATTGGTTTATTTTTGTAATTAAAACTTAAATTAAATGAAAATTTTGGGAATGAAATATTGGGATTTAATTTTAAATTATATTGTGAGAAGTTAGTATAAAAACGAATATGTAATCCTTTGGCAAGTTAGTACTGGTAGTTTTAAATTGTTAGGAAGGCGGTTCACTGCCTTGAATTGATCAGAACTTGTCTTGTTATGGCTATTGTTCTCCTTGTTTGATACAGCTGGATCAATGAGAGAACACCGCGGATGTCCATCAGATTTGCTTGGAAGGGGAAGTATATAAGCGCCATCTCAAAATGTTCGCCCTTCTTTGGGTAATTTTCGTGAATTAAGTTAATTACAGTGCGCCGTGTTTCTATATTGTTTTCCGCGAGGGATTTTGAGGTAAGCACCAAATTTATTGTACGTTATATTGAAATAGTCTTCCAGATCTGATATTAAATTAATTTTGTTGTCTTTTTTTATACGAAAAAATAAAATTCATAGAAACTATAGAGCAATCTGCATAATTAATTCTCGATGAACAATAGAGCATAATACAATCATACAAGTTAAATTTGGTTCAAACTTGCAAGAAAATGAAGTATAATTGAACTTTAAAATAAATTTAGTAATTTATTAATATTTAATTGGAACTGTTTTATTGTGAATTGTTAATTGGTAATTAATTGAACTTTAACAATTGTTTGAGAGAGTTGTAATCTGAATTACAGAGACAACTAGGTTCAACTAGTGGAAAGAGAAGTTTGAGTTTTTTTATTTTGAATTTTGAGTGAACTTAGAAGTGAACATTTTTATTTTAGTTATTTCCATGTGGTATTTGATTTTTATTTGAAAACTTTATTATTTTATTTGAGAAGAGAGCTCTGATTTTTTAGTTTGGTATATTATTTGATTAATATTTTGTTACTTGTCAAAGGAATTTTTAAATTTACTGACTGGTTTGTCAATCCTTTGTGAAAAATAGAGTGATAACAATTCTGAAACGTTGAACTTACGTTGACACCTTATTGTTTTGTCAACATAACAGATCCCATTATTTTCACTTATGTGTCAAGCAAAACACATATTTAATGGATATTATTATTGTTGTTACCCTTGTAAACAGAAAACGACAAAACAACCTTCTGTTACAGTTTTCCAAACGGTTCTGGTATAATTGTTAAAGTTGGTAAAGCAACTTTTCCTGATGAATTCCCAATAAAAAAGGCGGATTATGGTTCTGGTAAAAGTCAAAAAGGAGATAGTGTTACTTACATGGAAAAAAGAGAAATAAAAAAGATGCGTAGAAGATATATTAAGAAAAAAAAGAGAAGAGGTTTTTTGACCTATGGCATTCTAAGATAGGAAAGCCATTACATTAGGACACAATCAAATGGAACAAATATTTCTCTGAATATACCTTATAGGTAAGGGAATACTAAATGAGATACATCCTAAGTTTTTAGTACTTCGTCACTCGTACCTTTGCTGTGATCGTGATTTTGCATTGATCGAAAAGAAAATAACGGAAGGCAAAGTGTGAATTACCTTTTGATTTAGGAATTATGGTAGCTACTACAGACCAAAAATCCATTTACTGCAACAGTCATGGAACCTAATATTTGTTTGGTTTTGCAATAAGCATGTAAACCTACTTTGAATGCCAAACATTTTGAAATTTAAAAGGCCCACAGACTTTTTGTCTGAAAACCATCCCGGACAAGTATTGGTGAAAAGAGCATTCAACATGGTGAAGCTGATAGTTTTCACCATGTTAAGGTATTTAAAATATGTGGTACCTTAGAAAAAAGTATTGATAGCCTAGAACGTCTGTCCTCTAAAAGCAAACTTCATGATAGAAAAAACTTACTTAAAAACACCGCTTTCATACCTTAAAACTGAAAATAGGAAGTTCTTAAAGACATTTCAGGAGAAACTTAGGAACTGTTAAGTTAATAAATAATACTTCCTTTTTTATTTTTGCATTGCACTCAAGATGTTTTCATTTTGTATGAATTAAAACCATTGTTTGTAGAGACATTTGAAATAATATTATTTACTGAATACTATGACATAGCTCGTCTAAAGCAAATTGTTGCACAGAGCCCTACTTTCATATTTCACTTGTGTATTTTTTTTACAGTTTAACTTCTTTTGAATAATATAATTGTTTTGAAACATTTTACATATATGTTTTGATTTGTATTTTGTAAATAAAAATGTTCATATTTATAAGACTACATTTATGTTACCTATTCAAATAAACTTTACTATCTCAAAAGTAAGTTTTTTCAAATAACCCGGTTTTCATTTCAACTTCATTTTATTCTACGGAAATCATATAACTGATATTAAAGAAACTGGCATTGTAAGGCCTCATTTCTGTTTCCTAGATATTGTGGCAGTATGAGTCTCGACTTTAACCTACTCTAGAAGATATTCTGTATTGTAATACCTAGTATTCACTCAGCAATCATAAATATACTATTCACTTGAAAAGAATATTGAAGTTTGGCTTCAATAAATGTTATTAAAATTAAAACATAATAGGAACACTTATAAAAATAATGTTACCAATAAATATATTGAAATACATTACACATTCTAGTTATAGTGAAAGATTTCTTTTCAAGTAGCATATTATTTTCTCTTTAAGTATTATTATTTAACCATATACTGTCATCAGTATCTGAGCTTTCCCTGTCATAACTGTTCAAACCCTCCTCAGTAAAATATACCTAAGGGAGCTGTGTATTTATTTTGTAAAGTTTTCTATATAAAAAACTCTTCGGCTGTAATTAGGTTTTTTATCCTGATTCATCATGGATGAATTCTTCTAATAACCAATGTATATTTAACTTACATACACTGTATTGGTTTTACTGTAATAATTGTGAAGAAGCCTCGTGCTGCCTGCCCTTGATACCTTCGTCGCCCATCCTAAAATTACCGTTGACTCCGATATTCAATATATGAAAATATCCATCTCACCATACATTTTGAAATAACAACTGTTGTTAACTTTTCCCTTAGTCCTTCAGACTCACCGAGTGGTCCCACCGTAATTTTAGGAGACACCTTACTGAAAAAGTCTATACAACAAAACTCCTTTTCATACGCCAGAACAAGCGGTTGACATGGAATAATCACATTGATTCTGTCTGTGCCAAAACTTATCCTCATACATTTAGGTTTTGAGGTCCTTAACAAAATACACCTCAATCCAGGTGCTTATGATGACATATACGTATTAACTTCATTTACATAAATCTCACCTGAAGAATGATGTTTCAAGGAGCGTGTGCATTGGAGTTTCAGACTTTAGAAACAAGTTGTTCGAATGATTACAAAATTAAAACCGAGTGTGTTGTGTAAACACTGCAACTATTAACACTAGTCTATAGTCTATATATTTTGGTAAAAAAATGTTCTGTAGCCTATGTCTGAATATCCCTTAACGAGAGGTGATGTCATACACGGATATGAGACAGCGTAAACTGCCGAAATGAAAGACACAGACCGGTGGTTTATAAACACTTACCCTTATTGAGATATTGAATTTTAAAATTTTAATTCGACACATTTACACTTCACGAGATGTGATGTCAGGGACGGTGCTCGCTCACTGACCCTAGCGGTCGAGTTGCAACAACGCTGAGAAACGAAAATAATGGAACCAGAAACAATACAGCTGAAATAGTGCATGGCTCGAATAGTTATTATTTTAGAGATCAGAGTAATAGATATCAGGTTCATGAGTAATAGATATTCAATATTTCTTTATCCACCCACGACAGAAAATAGTATAGGCGCTCGGTTTTCTCAAACTTACAGGCTATATATTCCTTCCAAATTTAATTCTGTATAGACATATCAGGAAGTTTAGAGAATAAAAACTCCTTGCTTATCTATTTTTTATTATTTACTAATCACTTATTGTGGCCGTGAACTCGATTGACAAGTAAATAACTGGTTTCCAATCGGTTGCGGCTCTGAATTGAATTTTTGTAATATTTCTGTTTGTTATTAATAATATTACTATTTCATACTAAATATTTTATTTTGGCGTAAAACGGAACATTAAAGGTATATAGACGTTCACTTATATTATGGCTGGATCAATGACGATGTGTTAAAGGCTTTTCGTAAATGGTATATTTTTTTCCACTTTATTTGCTAAGAGCTGTGACAAAAAAGTTAAGATATTTTATCAGCTTACAAATTTTTAGATAAACACATTGGAATTTTTTTACTGTAGTAAACTTTTATGGTATAAAAATATAAATTGGCTAAGCATTGAGACGTGAACCCATGGTATTCAAATATTTGTTAACTGTTGCTATATTTTCTTTTGGTCTATTACTTGCTGTGTTTTTGAATCCTCAGTTGGTACTCTGGTAGTATATAGTAAAAACAGAATAAAAATTACTGACGAGTAAACCTGTCGTAAATTAATAGCCTTTAATATCTAAAGCAACAGAGTTAGCAAAAGGTAAAAAGAGACGTCTTTTGTAAAAGTGTAAGTATGCACAAAGTTGATATCCAGTGCATGGACAGTGAGGGGGTAGAGTCCAGGTGCAATGCTTGTGGTTCTGTGCGCTGCCGCAGGAATCTGAGGTTCAACTGAAACCGCTGATGGGGTCTAGCATCTTGAGCATGTAGGACTTGCTATATGAAACTAACCAATACATTAGTCATTCATATATCTTATTAATGACTAATTTCTCATAATTAATTATTTCTTTCGCAATTCAAAATAAGCAACTGAAATATTTGCAGTGTAAGGCCAAAATTTAGTGTGAGGTTGAGTGGTAGAGAGGGCTAAATAGCCCTAACTCCGCCTCTTGAATAAAGGCATATTTCATTTATTTCATTTCAAAATTTAAAAGTATCCCTTCCAGTAAAAGAGATAAATTTCACGTAAGGGCGTCACCTCGAAATATCGTCCTGAGCAATCATTATTATATATGCAGGTTGTTACGACGAGCTAAAACTTGAATGTTTCAAAACCAGAATAGAGTTTAAACATTTAGGAACTCTAATACCTTAAAACTTTACAAGATTAAAATCGTTATAATGTTTTTTTTTTATGGACTTGGTTTACTGAAATTTGTTAATACTCGTGTAGTCTGAAAACTAATTATGGTCACCATCTTGAAACCTATCCCTCGAAATTGGTACAAGGTATAAATATACAAGTTGCTTATAGCTTATGGTACATAACATTTAAAATAAATTTGCACACATTTTAATGAACTCCATCTTCTGAAATATTTAACTAGTTAAGTCTGACTAATTGATTATGTATATGTATATCTCGTAGAAATTCCGTTTGAAAATGATCAATATTTCTACTTCTATTAAATGTACCTAATAACCATTATCTTATTCTCGAAAACAAAATTGTATACACGAAGACTTTTTGTGCCAAATGAGATAAAGATTTGTATACAATAATAGGACCTGTCTGTAATAAGTACCTGCATATAGCATTGGAAACAATATACTCCATGGTTGATAACTTACCCATACTATGAAAAAGGCTAATATACGTCCATAAATCATGGTTAAATGTATCCGAAATTTTATTCCAAGGATATGTTGGCAAATAAATAGGCCGAGCAAATCCTAACTAGATATTTGCGAATGAAATATTACAATCCAGTGTATAATAACTCTTTGACAACAACATTTTCCCGTGCTATGGGATGTGAGGAAGAATGCAGTACAAGCTCCTAGGTGGGCACATCTGTTTAAAAGAAAGGCGGATAAATAACCAGTGTTTGTGTCATATGAACGCTACCGTCACACTTTACCAAGTACCATCAACACAAGTCGACGAAAAAATAGTTTACCTGTTATATTACCTAACACAATGGCTTATATGTTAAATCGATACAAAACTAGTGAGTTTTTCTTTGTGTTTATTTCTTTTTTTATTTTATTGTAGTTTGTATTCAGGTGTTTTTTACTCATGTTTTCACCATCTGTTATTTCATATGAACCGTGTCTGCATTATGCATTACTAAGCAAAAAACATGTAATTTGTTATTTAAAACATTTACTATATCAGATTAATATTATTTACACGTATCCATAAATTGTATTTGCAGTGCCTTTAATAAAAAAAAACAAAAAGCTTATCCATCAAAATAATGCTTAATCTAGATGTGCTTTTAGGGAATTATGATCAATGCTATGAGAGTTAAAAGCTGGGCAGATACGAAAAGAATATCTCAGATAGAACCTAAAGCATAGATTATAAACAAAAAAAATCTTTAATAAAAACCACACCACTGTTACTTATCGTTATTTTATAACACTTACTCAAAACAATCAATTTACAAGATTCCTTCTAGAATATTGTTTCTTAGGTAATGTAACTCAAGTATAAGTATAAGTACACAGCAATAAGCATGCTATTAAAAATAATAACATAAAGGGTAATCAAAGTAGGTTGACAAAAGTGAAATATCCACTTTAGATATTTGAAAAAATCCCTCTAATTTTAAGTATTTTTATTGTTTGAAAATTGATTTAACGGACGTAAAATTTACATCGTTGTTTTCAGACACAAACAGAATAAAAATCTATAAGCGAAAATTCAGGAAAAAATGTAAATATTGCAAATCTGCTAAATTGTGGCAGTGCACCTCCTACAAGTGACATTGCAAAGGTGTTTTGTGTATGTATATTCTGAGAATATGTTATTTTAAGTTTTAATTAAAACTAAAAGGATTTTTAATAACTTGCTTCTAAAAAGTTTTATGTCCATTTAAATAAAATCGAAGAATATTTCATAATTAATCATCAGATGTGCATACTATAATATTTGTTTGTAATGAGTTAGAACTATTAATAAATTAAATCAATTAACACAAATATATAAATAATACAACACAGATTTTATGCTACAGCACATATTTATCTCATTTATACGAAACTTAAAATAACTTAATTGTTGTTTAGGTCTATAAGCTGTTTGGTTGAAGAGTAGAGAGGACCTGACCATAAAGCCTAGGTCACTGTGCCGTCTTTAACACTTCGTATTTATCATTCCTGCTCAATTGACTAGTATGATAATGCGGAACAAAGTATGTGTTTAAGGAAGGAAACTTTATAAAAGCTTACAACAAATATTGCGATATTTTCAGATGTAAACGTATCATGAAATAAGTCACGCTCACATTAATAACTATATAAATTAACAGTAAACACAAACATTACTCGTATATTTTATTTAATTTATTGAACAGTTGATTTTTCAATAACCAATAAATTTACTTCCCATAAAGAATAGTGCAAACGACCATTATTTGATTACTTAACTTTTTAAACATGGTATTGACTTTTCGAACCACACTCTATTTTTATGTCAAGCTTATGAATTATTTGAAGTTCCATTATAAAGCAACATAATGGATGGAATTTATAATGGATTTTTACCTACCATTAATAATATATCGTTCCAATTTTTATTAAAAATCATTAAAGTGACGTTTTTAAAAAAGATTACAAAAACATTTAAGCAAACACAAATAAATATCTTGCGTCGATTTTGCATTGTACTGATCATTATAATTATTTTTCTTACAATTTAATTGATAATTCCGAAAGGAATGATGTATTGTAGAATAATACGGATATGTGTAACATATAAATACTGAGATAACGCTTTTGAAATTTATGAGATTCGTACCTCATGGAGAGGCTTTGAATCATGGCCTTTTGCTTTGAAAGCTATATCTTTTGGAAATAAAACGTATTATTTTATATTAGATTCAAATATATGTAACGTATGTAAGTGTGATTAGTGCAGTGAGTTACATTGGTGAAGTTAGATATGGTATGCACTATGTCATTGGAACAATATTGTTTGTAATATACGAGTAGTATATTAATGATTATTCTAATGCAACATTCCGCAAGAGCAGTACCACATTTTTGGATGACATGGACCTTTACTTAAGAACAAATAGGAAGATATTGAGAGGTATATCAGTTTAGATTTACAAGTGCAAATATGGCACTCTAAAAACAAATATAGTTTAAAGCTCTGCTAAATAGATAATTTGACCCTTGAGTTTAGAAGAGGATCACCACATTTAAATACATTTATTTATAAGTATTTAGATCTTTGCTGTGGTACAGACTATAATATAAAATATACTAAGGTTAAAAGTAGCCACATAACGAAACTACTAGGTTTAATACTAGATAAAGATATAACCAGTATATATAGTGTAACCATATACAGGTATTATAAAGATAATATATACATAAAGATAAAATTAAATAATGTGTTGTGCTTATATAAATTGTTATATAATTTAAATTGTAATGAATTATTAAAGTATTATAGGCCTACTTGAACTAAGAGTACATATTAGGCTAGAGAGAAGGTATCGTGTACTGCGGGACCGTATTTATCACCTCTTAGAACACTAATTACGCTGCAGAATAATGCTGCACAATGTAATATATCATTTATTATACATCTAGAAATTGTAAATGATGTCTAAAATTTTGAAAGTACTGTAAAAATAAATTTGTATTTTGAACAAATAAGTGTGATAATGATCTCATAGTGTGAAACTAATTTCATAATGAAGGTTATTGTGTAAAAGTAGACATATTTGTAAATATCGATAATACCACTGTTTGAATCACATTAGTATGTTTTATACGAGGAATCGTTTTAAGATTTGTTTTTCTAAATACTTTATATTTAGCAAGGTTTAAAAATTCTACCTAATTTGAATGTTTATATTTGAGTTTTCATTCATAATAAAAAGGTTTATCTAAGCAGAATTCAATTAGAATATCTCCGAACATTCAGTATTTCTTGAAACAAACTGTGTCTACTGGATTCCTTAGAATTGGTTAATAGAACATTTTTATAGTTATATCGTTTTCCTATAAGGTTTCTATATACTAGGTATGCTACATCACGTCTTTTGATCAGTACTTTCTTTTTTAATATTGTGTTATTAATGACATTTTAGAATAAATTTGTTTAAAAATAAATAAATATTTATCATACAACTACTATTTTAAAAGGCTAGTGGTAACAGGATTTAGGTCAAGAAGGACCTCACTGAAATGGAAATAGCTACAATACCTTTATTTGAAATCTTATAAGTGAAGACATAATAATGTTTGTTGTGAATAAACAAATATTTTGTTCATATAAGAAATTTGAACTTTCATTAAAAATGATTAAGCAGTTTTGCTGTTGTGAAATTACACAATACAGGCTTAGAATATAACAATACTCAAGGACAAATTTTATCTATTGTTAAATGAAGAATAAGATTGGATTTCTCTTAATCAGTGAACTCGAATGGAATTAATTACACCGAGCAGACATCCTCGCGGTTGGATATAGATCGACTTCAATGACTTGTACTGTTACCTTGACAACGGCGAGGCGGGCTAATTTGCATCCCTTGTATACATGCATCAGTATGCAGAGAGATGCCCAGACCCTTGTGATTGTGCCTGTTTATCCTGCCACAGTATGTCCGTATCTCTGTCTTTTGTATGTTTACATCAGTACGTGAGGCCTCCAGGATCCTTTCAATTAAGTCTATGTTACCAAAATGACAGAATAGACCAAGTATTCAACTCATTTTAGACATGAAATTAGTTTTTTACGCAGAGGGTTTTGAAAGTAAGTTATCAATTAGAATTATAAAACTTTCATCATGACTATTATTTAGATTTCTGACGAATTTTCTTAAGTATGGGAGGATAAATAGGATTCGCGCATGAATAATTTTAATATTTTATATTTTTAACTCTTTTCATTACCTCAACTAACCGTCTTCATGACTAAAAAATAATTATAGTTAGCGTATTTCGATACCAGACCACGGTTTTAAAAGGAGTTCTCGTTCTTCCCATGATGTATATCTTTAAAAACAACTCTGCTAGTTAAAACTGTTTCGATGTTTATTTTACTATCAGAACCTTGCTTAAACACGAACTAAAATCTTTTGTATCCTCACGACATCTTTAGGACGCTAATAATAAAGACCTGTTTTTCTAAGTGCTTTATGTTTAGCAAGGTTTATAACAATTTACCTAATTCGAATGTTTAGATTTGGGTTTACATTATAATAAATAGGTTTATTTAAGCAGAATTCAATTTGAATACCTCCGACCGATCAAAAAACTGTGTCTAATGGATTCCATAGATTAGGTTAAAAAACAGTTTCATATTTAAATTGTTTTTCTATAAGGGTTGTATATACTAGATAGCCTAAATTATGTCTCTTGATCACTACTTTATTTTTAAACTTGTGTTATTAATGACATTTTAGAATAAAAGTGTTTAACCAAGATGTGTGTCTTATTGAAATAATACTCATCGTATATATAAAAGATCAAGAACAGAGGATCGCACCTTAACAGAACAACAGAAGCATACGCTACTCGTACTTAGTTATGAACGATAAATAAAGTTAATTTATATAAAAGCAAGTTAAAATTAATGACCATAATATACACAACCATAGGCAATTGTGTAGTTTTCATTATTAACAAAGAACTAATATTTAAAAATGTATTACATTTTGATGTAGCTTAATTACGAGGTCTGGTCGTTTTTATTCAGATAAACTGGTTTATATAAAACCAATATTTGCTACTTTCTATTCTCACGTCCATTACGTCCCCACAGTATAGTAAACGCGTCTTAGCCCAAAACGTAAAGATGGCATCTTAAAAGTAAAATAGCATCCTTGACATACTTGTACCAGCATACGCATGTGCATACTAAACCCGTTTCACATACTCTCATTACTCACTAAACATTACAATCTCATGCTTCGCTATTTAGCCATAGAAGTTGGAATGACTTGCTTTCCAAATGAATATAGTAGTAATATAGCATATAAAATACAATCCTATGTTAAACAGTTTAATTGTCTGATAATTTTTGAGTATATATTAAATACTAAAATTAAAATTACTATTCCATTGCTGTTTCCCATGGTATTCTCTAAACAGACGAGCAATTAAAAGTGTATTACACTATCTAGTTTTTCATAAATACAGATGCATAAATTTCACCAAAGAAGGAAATATGTTATCAGCCACATTATTTTTGGTGGAGAGGCATACAGTTAGAGGAATTTAGTTGTGCTCGTAGGGCCCAGATACTACCCTCTCAACAAACAAACGCTATCTGTGTGGCGGGTTGCGTTTACGTGCTAGCCGCTGAGATGAAGGCGCAACAATCTCTTTGACGACTTTAAACTCACGATTTTGATTTACAGATAAAATTGGCAAATACGTTATTTTCAAAAACACGTTAGCAGCACTATAACAACTGAAAAACAAGGATAAGTCCTATTATTTCTATTATTTGGTTTTCTCTTATTATTTAATTCCACCACAATCAGCACTTTTACAAAACAGGCTGATTTTAGCGAGTGTGATGAGTTATTCGGGTCAATACGATTCCTGAAAGGAGGGTTTTACCCGTGAGTCACAGGAAATGTTTCCGGGACGCAGCGCATAATGCTACCCCGCCACCCCTCCCGCTAATCACCACACACACACACTCAAGGACACGCGCACAGCTAAAGTCCTCGAACTGTACTTGAGGGTATTAAAGGATTAAAACATTGTATATTAATTTTTTTTACATGTTAAGGGGATCCGCCTCCTTCAAAAACCAATTTTGGTAATTTTTGACAATTTTTTGTTTTTGATATTATTTCAAAATACATATTCTTAGAAGTGTGTTTGTGAAATTTCAAGTCATTTTGAACATTATTTCTTAAAATTTCGTGAGTTTTTGTAAAATAGAACAAGTCGAGAAATTCTGGCATTTTGCTGTTTTGCTCTATATTTGCTCTCTTATGTTTGATAAGCATTGAGATTTGCTTTATAAATGATGTTTTCAACTAAAGAATTAATATTGTTTGTTTATTAGTGTTATAAAACAACAAATAAACAATTCACTTTATAGTCATAATATAATTGTACATGTTTTAGTTTCATAATTTCTATAAGTTGGCAACACTGCACCAGCTGTTGAAGATGAAAAACAACAAGAGCTTTTAATGTTAGAGGTTATGTTTGCATTGTACAAATTGTGTTCTAAGTGTGCAGTAACCTGTAAACCTAATCCTAATCGTAATCACTGTAGATCAACTGACCAATCTCCTCGGCACAGTAAGTGTCCACCTGGGAAAGAAAGCTGGTGCTTTTATCAGAGAGACTTGGCAAATGGGAGTGCTCCTAGAGAACATCAAACAGCTATAAAGACACCACTAAATGAGTATGTAGTAAAGCATATAACTCCACTGTATGTAAGGCTCTCAGAGAAAGATCTTTTACAACGATGCTCTTTGGGGAAAACTCAAAACGCCAATGAATCCTTACACGGACTTATATGGAGTAAATGCCCTAAAGTATCATTTACAGCAAAGAGGAGAGTTATGGCTGCAGTAGGAGAGGGTATATGTATTTACAATGAGGGATATCTTCTAACTATGACTCAGCTTCTAGACCAAGTCGGACTTTCTCCAGGTGCTTCTACTGCAAGTCACGCCAAGAAAAGAGATTCAGACCGCCTTCGACTTCGTAAAGCAAGGTCTATAGAAAAATACAGAAAATACAGGAAGCTGCTAAAATCAAGAAAAATCCAAGAGGAGGAGACAAAAAAAGCAATGGAAGGAAAAACCTATGGAGGAGGAGAATTTTAGAAAGTAAATAGATGTATTTTATCATTTAATCTTTGAACGCAGTTTAGCGCAAATTCATTTTTTACCTGTTTTACTATACTAAACATTAAATAATTATGGAACCATAAAAGATAGAGCCTTGTAATTTTTACCATGTTATCTTGACACCATGAGCTAACTTTTAGATTATGGAAAACCTTCTAAAAGCTAAAATAAAATTTTTATTCTAAATCAAATATTTTTTTGGAAATATTTATATTTCATTTTTTTTAAACGTTTGTAAATTTGTATATAATTAACCTATTATGTTTCCTATAGTCTAAAAGTTGCATAATCTAATATAGAATAAAATAAAATAAGGTTTGTTTAAATAGGTTAAGATCCAGAAAAGTTATTCAACATTTTAAAAAACGCAAAAAATGACCTCAAAATTTACAAAATCAAAAAATTCTATGTTCTAAACATAGGAAAAAAATTATAACAGTCAAAAGTCTTTTTTTAATGTGTATGAAGTTTAAAAAAAATACATATGGTATAATATTTAAAAAAAAATTAAAAATATATATTGAAGGAGGCGGATCCCCTTAATCTTACTTATCTTTACATACTCATTAAATATCGTCAGAAACCTAAATAACAGTTAAATAAGCGTGAGTCAATAACATTAAAAAACTAAATGTCACCACTTTCAGCCAAATGATCAATATTTTATTCTTTTAATAATCCTATTACAACTTTTATTTAGGTAACATATTAAAACTGACGTTTTAAAAACATATGCTCTTCAAAAATGTATTATTAGATAATTTTACTCCTTTGATACTCTCAACGATACTTTAAAACCCCAAGATAAATAGTTTGGCTAAAGATATTTCTTAGATTTAGTTTCATAGAGAAAACTACTTCATCAAAACTATGTTTGGTATTTACACAATCCTAGTTAGTCCAGGACTTTTACAACTGCAGCTTCAACATATGCTTCAGTAGAGCCTTACATTAATGATGAAATGTTCCTAACCATTCCTGTTAGCTAATAGGTGTCCCCCTAAGAACTATATCTTCTTTCAGTACTGCAGGTCCGGAAGTTCGTAGTCTCCAAAATTTGTTCCTATTTAAAATAGTCTATGGGAAAACTTGACGTTTTAATAGTGTGGCCTACATTTTATGAATAATATCTCAATGAAAATTCCTTCAATTTTTCCTAAACAGGAATTAAACATTCAAGCAGTGTACCAATAAATCAATATAAGATATTAGGGGATCAACTTGTTGTGATTCTTGCTATAAAACACGTTTAATAAAACATATTACTCTTTATTTAAGAAATTTGCGACCCTCAATATGATGTTTAAATCTAACAGTTAGCTATTTAATTTATTCCAAGAATGTTAGATTTAAAAAACTGACCAAGAACTTTTAATCGTACAATTTGTATAAACAATTTTAGTTTTAAGTACACATGTAATAACTAACAGATAAAGTAAATTTAAACATTTTAAACCAGAAAAATTTAAAATAACTAGTGAGGACTAAAGTACCAAATGTGCTCTGGAAACAAACCAACATATAGAGAAATGTAATTAAAGATTTGGGTATTCCGGAGCATTGTCATTACCTTCACTGGCGTTCAGTGTTACATTACTGGTCAGGGTCTAACTTCCCTTCGTTTTCGATAGAATTACTGTTTTAGTTACTGACATTAATACTTCATGGGTAAAATGCAAAATTGCTTTAATATAGTTCATTTAGTAGAAATGAAAATGATAGTAGGAGTACAACATTTCGTATTGTGCCCAATTTACAGAAATCTGAAAATCAATGTTATCGTCCTGTTGGATTTAACTTTATTTGAAAAAATAATATAGTTTTAAAGAATTTTTTATAAAATGTGTACGCATTTAAAAGGCTTGCAAAAGTTTGCAAAAAATTTAAAAGGGTTGACTGAATTCTCTATAGCCATTTTAAATAGTAGCCTATTCTCTTTTAACATAGTCCTTACGTTCAGAAATTACGTATACAAATTATTTGATCAATTTTATCTCCTCGGTAGCATATTCATGACTGGACAAACCAGTTCACAGGAAATGGGATCATTCTAAACGGTTGTTAAGTTGTACTATAAATATATATTATGCCCATTCTTAAAATATGTTAACGTATATGACAATAAATAGCCAAATTATCCTTACATATAATGCAGCACCAAACTATATTTCTTTTAATACCACAAAAAATTTAATTCAAATTTGTTATATATTTTGTCCATATGATTTCTGAAAACAATAGTGCGAATATTCTATAACTGTTTGATGTATAATCTATTCTATACGTGTCTGACGGTTATTTTTATAACTATGTATGTCAGTACTAACATGTGGTACGGTATGGACCTGTGCAGCAGGAAACATTGCATTTAAATTATACAACAACAGAACATCTACCGGGATTAGTTTGTATAGATAAATATAGCTCGACACACGCATAAACTCGTAACAACCGTAATCGGCACGTACTACTAAAGTGCTCAATCAATACCTCATTATTTATTATTTTTAATACATTTATTTATACTTAATCTAATTAATACATGCACCGTCAACTAATTAATGCAGCCATAGTATATTCTCCCTTACTTGGTTCTGTTTATATCCTTGTAATGAAAAGTTCTGAAATCTTAACAAGTCTTTTATGGACGCCATCACTATATCACTGAAATGTTTTATCTACAATGTAACATTGATTACAGCAGAAGCACAATACTACTTTGCTCGTTCCACTGTAAGGATGTCAATCTAAATATTTGTTTTTAATACAATTTATTTTGTAAATTACAAATGATTATGTATAATTACACATTTCAATGCTAATGTGTAAATGTCTGGTACCTATTTTTTCTGTGCCGTAACTCTCCTTCACAAATAAGTGATTCTCTAATGTCTTCTATGAATATACTCATTAATATTCTGAAGTTTTACTCACCAATTGCAGAGGAATAGTTGTCAATGGATCAGGTATTTTCCTACTTTTTCTTCTAATTTTATCGTTACATAAAAAATATTCACCTGCAGTTGGCCTAGTAACTACATTACATAAAATATATTGAAACTTCTTAAATTACATTCATATACTTGTAATAGCAATCACAAGTATAAGTTATTTGACATGAATTATTAGTTTTAATATGTTTTCATTTCCAATATTTTAATTTTTAACGAGGGGTCTATTTATGAGAATGTAATCATATTAAGTTGAACTCAATATTGATAAGGGCTACACATTTTTAACTGAATTAAACCACTAATCGATTAAATAATCATGTTAATACTAATTTGCATGGTTCACTTAATCCAATAGTCTCCTAACAACAATGCTTTTAATATGCTACCGCTTTGACTATATTAAGTAGTATATTAGCCCAAATGATGATTTGGTGATGAATAAATTAAACAAATGTACGTTTATTGGAATAAATATTTGTTTATTCAATTATAATCATTATCAAATATAAACCCAAACACTCTTGAATAAATAAATGCTGACCACCGGGATCTCTCATAAGTGTTTGCATTACAACAATAAAAATATGAATTTTTATAACACAAACGTAAATTTTAACACAATGGTCTTAATATTGTTACATACAAAAACATCTATATGGGTAGTATCCATCCCAAAAATTACTGCCCACTGATAAACCTTATAAAAAGTAAAAATAACATAATTTAATATTATAACAATACATTCATTACTCTTACAGATTTATTCATAGCAGATTTATTGAAAATAAGTATAGTTTATAGGAAATAAAATATATAAAATAATGTTTAAATACTTAAAAAATATTCATTAAATGCGTCCGTAAACGGCTAAATATATCATTTTACACATTAGGGCTGAATATATATCAATATTAATAACATTATATATATATATATATATATATATATATATATATATATATATAATATTAATGTTATAATGTTAACATGAGAAACATTTCGTCCACATAAGGGCATAAAATAGTTATAAATTATTTGACTTTAGCAAACATTCAGATTTTGTTTTCAGGATCTCAACTATATTTACATTGATACTTTCAAGATTCCAACTCATGGCCCTCCATTCCAGCACCATATAAATTAAAAAGTTAAAACTAATGTTATCAGATGGCTGATAATTTTTTTAGAATATTAACAATTTATTTTGTTACCAGCTCATATCGGTCTCGTTATAAAGCTGTTCACAATGATGGTCTGGGGCACCCTGCATATAGATTTTATTACATTCACATTATTTTATAGTAATAACATGATTAATACTATGAGTTTTATGATATGAATTCTCATAACAATAGCATGTGTTAAACTAAGGTCTAATGTTATAGTTTTCTAAATACCAATTATTTATTTCTGAAAGTCTGTTATAGGATTAGTTCATTACAGTATTATCCCATGCTTGTGTTACTTTTTCTTATAGATTTTATCAGATGCATTACATTTTAATTACAGGTATGAGATAACTGTAAAATGTTGCCCAGAGAAATAGAAATGTTGTAGTTGACGTCTATTTTAAGAAGAACGAGTGGAGTAAATAAATGGCCCGCCCGTGGTGAGAATGTGCTAGTAAGGATATGTAGTCTGCCAGCGTCAATTTCTCACCGACACACATTTTGTACAAGTATATTTTATTTTAATGTGCAAAAGTTTACTGTTTTTAATTTAGCCCTTAAAAATGTATTTCCTGTTCCGTATCTGGTTAGAAATAAACGTGTAAAGAATCAAAAATTAAGGATGATTTAAATACAATGGGTCCAAAACTAGTTTTAGCTGAAAATAAAGCGTGACATATTAGTACATTGTAAGTAATTTTATCCTTGAAATTTGGTTTGCTCATCTAACTGAAGTACTTAGCTGAACATTATAAGCTGAACGATTTTAGGTCATATATAGATCATAATATAGCCAATTGTTATAATACTTGTGGATGATAATAATGTTTGTGAGAACTAATACGTGTTTCTAATAAGAAAAACTATAGTTTATATCAAGATGGAAAAAGAACGTTTTCTAACAAAATTTTAAATGTATACCTTACATTTACGAGTATTACATATACGCTATTAAAATGTGTGTTGCCAAGCGTTAATGGGTAATGTTCCACTCCATTAGTGTTGGCGTTTTAGTCAAAAATTCATAAAACATTCTTAAAATATCCAAATTTACTAACAAACACTACATATACATATACATCTTCATAAGTGACTGTGATAATTTATAATATTTTTATAATTGTCTTTGTAATCAACTTTATTTTGATGTTCACAGTGAAAAATATACATGCTGAGGGAAAATCCTATGTTAAAAAAAGTTCATGATTTATTAAAACATTTAAACTTTTTGAACCTCCGCCCTCACTATTAGAGACAATAATAATAATGATTTCTCTGTTACTCACATTGGTATAAAAACTATAACCGGAATGAGGTCCATGTAAAAGTATATATTATACTAAAATTAAATATATAGTTATAAATACAAACAATATTATAATATTTCAGAAGAAGGATTTTATAATGAAACAAGAAGTAGGCTGAATGCATTATTCTAAAGGGTTTTGTAAGAAATAGCTTAATAGTTTTTTTTTGTAAAACATTTTAGTAGCTGTATTCATATTTTAATATAACCGTGGAAATTAAGCATGTGTATTTTATACAGGCTACATATTTTAAATATCCAAGGAACTATAAAATATTGTGAAATATCAAATAGATAAGTCAAAAATATATTAGCAGTAATGATGTTAAGGACGATCAAAAAATTCATCACATGTTACTCCCTTCCCCTGTACAAAACTAACACATTAAAATAGCTTACAATGCCTTAGAGTCACCTTCACGAACGCAAATAATGTTACAAGTCCCCTCACAATCTGTTTTAGTAAAGCATCTAATCTAAGGAACGTGACTGATTGTTTTCCTAGCTCTTGCATTCAGCACGAATCCATATGTGCTCTTTAGTTCTAGACAACTTTCAAATATTCCTGTTGAAATTAAGATATTACAAATGCACGTTAAGATTAGTTATCATCCTGGATAATAAGTAAAGAAAATACGTCACCAAAAGTACGTAAATAATACATTTAGTACATCCCATGGCCTAATGAATGCAATTAGTAACTATACAATAATAAACCGTTTAATTTTTTTTTATATTTTATTTGTACAATGTACATTTCAAATTCAATGAATTCATCATCAGGTATTTCTTTTATTTCTTTTATATTTATATTAACACATTTCGAGGCTACGTTTCTAATATGTAATTAATAAATTGTATTCTGCCAGTAATACCACATAATATGGCACTTTAAAACAATATAAAACTATACGATGTCTTTTAATATATGCAAATTCTACACTCACTATTATACCATCTTTTACTAACAGACACGATCACAGAAGTTATATAATTGAAAAAAGTTACAACATTCTTTAAAAATTTTTTTCTTTTGGTTCACTGTTGGTTCTTTAGTAATCAGAGGTTAAACAAAAATTGTATCTCTTGAAAGTGGTTATATCATCTATTGTCTGTAGTGATGTTGAAATATTTAAAGAATTTAATAGTTTTAGAAATGTTTCGAATAGTTTTAATTACAAAACTTAGATGTTGGTTATTATTCAATACGTCTTTAAAAAGTAATTACAAGTGTGTATTGTATTATGTACAAATTAAAGTTTTTCTGGTAATTCTATTTTGGAGACATCACATTTATGGTATTTGAAATACTGCAAATTATGACTTTATTACAATAAACAAATAGATATATATATATATATATATATATATATATATATATCTTTGAAACATTCAGTTAAAATATTCTTCTCTTTTGGACACATATCCATTTATGTAGGAGGTTCTAACTGAAATAATGTCGTATTTTTTATAAATTTTCCAATATGTCACAGGGTTTTCTCTGTTTAATTTCCTTTCCGGTAGTAATTATATTGTCATGGGCTTATAAATATAAAATAATTCGATTTGAGTTTTTCTATAAAATATTATGTCTACGTTTTTAACACACATACACAATGTTGTAATAAATACGGTACATTTTCTATTATTTTTTAAAGGAAATCTCACAATTATCCAATAATTTTAACTTCAATGAAATACGGTACAGTTTTCAGTCAGTGCCATATTACGTAACATATTATTACGGTGTATAGTTTTGGTTAGTATTGCAGATTTAACTTACAGATTTATCCTTTATTTGAAAATATTCCATTTTAAAAATAATGTTTTTTTTTTATATTTACTACTCATATTTTTGAAAACAGGTCCACACTTTTGTGATGGGAACGTACAAATTCCATATTTCAGAATGGTCTATATACAACTATATTTAATATTTTATTAATCACTATCTACGATAAAAAAACTTCATGTTGTGTTTTAAGTTAAAGAAATAACGTGACAATAATGATAACAAAATAAAATCGAGGTAACTACAAAAACGTAACTTTACTACAATATATCATATTTCCTCGTAACAAACGAAGAGATAGATTAGAGTGGTGTATATAGTGTCCTACAGTGATATGTTATAGAATAAGATAAGATGGGAGGATACTGCGAGATGCCAAGCGGTCTTACAGGTATGCTTCTATTAAGGTGGGTGTATGTCGGCATGCGTCTAAGGGGAAGGCGGGATCCCTAGATGGTTCAACGTTGGAAGATATTATACTACAGAGTAGCACATTATATTTGTATAAACAAGCAAAACTTGCCTCCATTCTTAAAAACTAAAAAGATAATACTGCTTAGTGTTGTGTTATGGATGGTTTTAAATTATTTTCACATATTACAACTCAGAGTCGAGATAAATTAATTATTCCATTTTATCCTGAAATAAAATAATGACACTCACGACAAAACTTATTATAATACTGCACATATAATAAATTAATATGTCCTCTATCTTGAATTTTGACTTAGCTATGCAGTCTTATTTATAAGTTGAAAAGTGAAAATAACCAAGTATTCCACTCATTTGTATTGAAATACAGGTAGGATGGAAATTAGCACAAAAGACAATTCCCTAACAAACTTTATAGAAGTTAAGGGATGAATAAAATTTAGTGTTTCTTTGAATCCTAAACGAACGATGTACTCATATAAGTGAATCAATCGATTTTAGTAATACACAATTGACATTGTGTTTTTTTTTAATTCAAATAGAATATTATGTTATTATTTTAGTAGGATACTGCAATATGAATACAACTCGTCAAACTTTAAGAGCACTAATTATATTTTAGTCTAAAGAGCCAAACTCTTTACATAAAAAAAGTCCGTAATAAATCCACGTCATAACAACGCAATTTTCCTTTTCTCATCAATCAAACAACGTCGACCGTCACTGCTATTTGGATGGGTGACCGATGAGCGATCCTGTAGTTGCAAGTAGTTCTCCTGCCCGGCCATTGGTGGTGGTTCGATAGACACATTTAAGACGTTGGTCCCCAGATTAAGTGTTAGAGAAGGCTTCATAGCCCTAACTCCGCCTGTTAAAATAAGACATTACTTAACTTAACTTAAAAATTGCGGAATAGGTTGGCAGTTATTTAACTATGGATGATAACGGTAGGAATATGTGTAAAATACAATTTTAACAGACGTGACCTGAGAGATAAACTTACCTTCCCACTTCGGCTGATAATGAATTGCAAAGTGGAATCTTCCGTTTTATGGGTAGGCATACGTGAAGGCTGAATCCAGTTATCACATAATTTAACTCTAAGCCCAGATGATTATTTCCCAGCGCTTGACAATCCCGTATTAAAACTAGGATTTAAACCCACGTTACGGAATTGTAATAGAGACCCTGACCGCACAGCCGTCGGTGACGGATATCAAAGAGGAAGTTCCTGGTGTGATACTAGAAACCCTGACCACACAGCCGTCAGTGACGGATACCAAGGAGGCAGTTCCTGGTGTGATACTAGAGACCCTAACCGCACAGCCGTCAGTGACGGATACCAAGGAGGCAGTTCCTGGTGTGATACTAGAGACCCTAACTGCACAGCCGTCAGTGACGGATACCAAGGAGGCAGTTCCTGGTGTGATACTAGAGACCCTAACCGCACAGCCGTCAGTGACGGATACCAAGGAGGCAGTTCCTGGTGTGATACTAGAGACCCTAACCGCACAGCCGTCAGTGACGTATACCAAGGAGGCACTACTATTACTACTATTACCTTTTAGGTAATATCACAAACAAAAGGTGCCTATGTAAAAATATTAAGATCGATATGAATATGAAATATGTACGATTACTCTATAAATAAACACATTTTGCTTGAAACACAAAAAATAAAAATGAATTGACATTCACTACTACAGGCTAATTAGCAGAAATAGTTATATTTTACCAAGAAACTTAGAAACGTTACAATAAAACTCTCAGGAGCTTTTCACAAATTCCATATGTTGAGAAGTTTAGTACAGAAGTGCACTATACAGAATACTTAAGTCATGTTTCGTTGTTTTACATTGTAATTTAGTACCACGTTCTTTTTCGTTTGTAAAATTAATTTCTTATTCAATAAAGGTGTCTTATCTAAACTTATTACTTGAATAATAACATATCCATTAACTGTGAGTTTTTGGTCAGTTGAAAATATACTATCTCAAAATCTTCACATATTACAAATGAGTTCTTAATATTGCTTTATATTATTGTGGTAAGTCACATAAATGTGGTAGAAAGTGTCTTACTTAGTTTTGCAAGAAAACTGAAGTATTGAATCTGCTTACGCAACTGGAAGTAAAAGCATGCAATGGCAACTTTATTGTCCACTATGTACTTTAGATGTTGGGCATTTATAATGAGGATTAAACCGAGTCATTGCAATCAAAGGTACAAAGTGTATTATATCACATTACTCCATGCCATAACTACACTGCCTGTCACATAATAAATGCCAGCAACTTTATTAAATGGGCCCAGTGTATGTGCGTTCATGAATGCTGGATAATCGTATAACATCCAACAGCGTGTTCGTTTGTGCATCTAATGGTATTACTCTTACTTTGATTATGCTATTACTAGTATCAATATAGATAGTGCAACAACATAATTTCAATATTAACTTATAGAGTATTGTTAGATGCAGTAAAACTAAATCCCATTAAATCGTTACAATTATCTACAAATCAAAATATTTTATTCCTAATGAAACTCTCCATTGAACTTGTAAATTTCACAAACCACTCAACTTTTCTGATGGTTAACAAACATTGAGTCTTATGCATCATAAGTTGCAAACATAAGTTTTAGAGACCGGTTAATATTAAACTTTTGCTTCATGTTCTCTTGCTAAACACTGAAACAACATAAAATGTAGACTTTGTAGTCACTACCCTAACCTAATATAATTTTAGATAGATTTTGTTTGTATTAGACAAAAGACAAATAGTAAAAAGAATTACTCTATTGCTACCCATATAGTTGAATACATTCTGTTAGTAAATGAGCGTTAACAGCGCACATATTATAGATACCATTTTATTTTCCGAGAAAGGAATATCCTCAATATAAAAAACTACCAATAACAAAGTAACTTTTCGAAGTTGAGGAGACGAGTTCAGACAGCCACAATGCACATATCTAATTTTTCTCAAATTTCTATCAAAGCAAGGTTGGTCACCGGGAACGTGTTAAAAAGTCCTAAAATTCACAGTTTATACTCACAGTTCAAATAGTCTTTCCGTTTAGAGTAAATATCTCAGACTGAAGTATTATCCAGATACGCTACTGATCAAGTACAACGCCACCTAAAATTATAAATGTAACGCATCGTTGCTTTCCAGTATATTATTTGCGTCCAATGTATTCCAGAAGCAACAACTACAATGTATGTAGTTCTTATTTTCGTGTTTAGTCTTATCCAATTTGTCTGATTGTCACACTATCACAATAATGCTCTGAGGCAACAATAAATTGATCTATCACAGACCAAATATATATCACCAACTGTTATCCTTCGCATGTTAGAAGAAAGTAGCACAGAATCTCGTTCAAAACGATTAAATTTGTTATGCACACGTGCCACGTGCCTGTCTTAAACCACAAGATCTACTACATTATCATGGAGAACTACCGGTAATTTCGGTAGGCGTGAGGTTTTCTTTTAAACCTTTCCGAGATCCCATTGTATCACATTGTCTTTTGGGTTCTGTTTTGTTATTCTTATCTCTCCCTTGTACGTTTTGGAAATATCTCTACTTCCAAAATTCATCTATTCCTCTTCTTAAAATTTAAAACCGAAGCAAACAGATTGCTCTAATCGACTTAAGACCTTTTTCCAATGCGAACGTTACAACTACAAAATATCTCACTAGTCCTTTATCACAATGTGTCGTCTCTAACATTTTCAAGTCGTATCAAATTGTTTACTGTGCTGTATCTCAAATAACCAATTCATCAACCAATTAACTCGAAATGTACTTACCTTACGTAATCTTAACTTACTTACATTAAAACATAAAACCAATATTTAATACTTTTATTTTTCGTACACCGTATGTCGGACACTCTCTGCCTTGTTCTATATTGTATTGGCTTTTGTGCTGTTATTGCTGTTTTCAGTCATTATGAAGTGTTATCAGTGTAAAACAAGACGAGAAAAAACTTAAGTGTACTGAGTTTTCACTTGTTTTTCATCTAAGCTGTTTACAAAGTGGTAAGGAATTTCTAATTACTGACGAAGACTATGAGTTATATATTGAATCCAATTCTGGATGGAAATGTGTTTCATGCAATTCAAAAAAACAGTTGAAAGATGACGATACTCCTATCAAACCTGTAGGTGTTAAATCTGTAAGTACTAAGATTCCAAGCAAAAGTTTTAAAGGCGGTTCAGAAACTGATTCGGACACAAGGTCTACAGGGACTAATAAGAAATCATGTTGCCAGACAATGCGTATAGATGTGTGTGTGTTAATTTATCGTTTCATATGAAATGCGTAACTGAATTTAAATCAAAGGAAGAATATGGTAAAGTTAAAGCAACCTGGCAATGTCAGCCGTGTGCTCAGGATATCCCAGGACCGAAAGAACCGATATCTACTGATAAGCTATTTTCAGCTGCGGGGCAGGCCTGATCTGGTGATATTGTATCATTGTCTCTAATTATGAATGAGATAGTTTCATTTAGAAACGAAGTAAAAAAGACAAACGCTGATTTTAAGGATTCTATGAAAAAATGTGCGGATTGGATTGTTGAAAATGGTCGAAAAATTGATGATGCGGTTAAATCAATTACTGAATTATCTAAGGACATTGACTTTATAAGACAGGAAAATGTAAATCTCAAGAAAATTGTATCGGATTTGACTTTTAAAGTGGACATTCTTGAAGAGGCTTCAAAGGAAAATACCGTCGAAATTCAGGGTATACCTTTTGTGGAAAAAGAAAAAGTGATGGAAATGGTTGAAAAGGTGTCTATGGCTATCAGTTTCCCCTTTGATAAAAATATGGTTGACAAATGTTATCGAATAAGAACGAGATTTGGAGCATCTGAAAACCCAGGGAGCATAGTAGTTCTCTTTGTGCGAAATGTTGATATGCAAATGTTTATACAAAAAAGAAGAGATAAGAGAAACTTGAACACCAGGGACATTGGCTTTCTACTGGGAAATTATTTTGTGATTTATATCAACCACAGTCTGACGCCGGCCAAGAGGAGGTTGCTGCGAGCTGCGCGGCTGTGTCGCAGTGAGAAACAGTACACTTTCGTATGGGTCAGTGGAGGACGCATCTTCCTACGTAAAAATCAAGGAGATCCGGCAATTGAGGTGAAGCGAGAAGAGGACCTTGAAAAGTTGAAATGATGGTGTTTGTCTTGCAGTTCGGTTTTGTGTTTTATTTATCTTCCGTATGATAAGTTTATCAGTTGTTTCTTAGTTTTAATTTCATGTTCTAAGTATGGTGTTTTTTTGACAATATTATTTGCTAAAATATTGACGTCTTTCATCCATATAATAATATATGGCGAGTGTTTGTGAATTATTACTGCAAATAGGGAAAAGATTTATAGTTTAAAATCTAAATTTAGTAGGTTTTTTGAAAGTAGCTCATGTCAACGTTGAAAACCTAAGAGCGCACAAAGAGTCCTTTTTTAGTTCATTTGAGGATAATATTTTTGATATAGTTGTGGTTACGAAAACATTCCTGAAACTCATTTTGGCTTCTAGTCCTTTTAGTATTGATGGTTTTAACTTCATAAGACATGACAGAGAGGGTAAGGAGGGTGGAGGAATTGGAATATATATTAAGCAATGTTTTAATTATAAAGTATTAGTTTCATCACAATCCTTGTACTGTAAGAAACCTGAATTTATTATTTTAGAAGTAGCTTTGGGATGGAAGTTGTTGTTGTGTGCCTTTTACAGACCACCGAAAGCAGGTTATATATTGGACTGTTTTGACATAATTGGGGATTTATTGCCTACTTATTCAGATGTATTACTTATAGGAGATTTTAATATAGACTTAAGTTCAGACAGAGTTTTTCCAGATAAAACGCAATTTATTAATTTATTTTAGAGTTTTAATTTTACTATTCTACCATTACAACCAACATACCATTTACCTACATCATACCTTATTGGACTTATTGATTTGTAATGACGTGAACAAAGTAAATGTGTACGGACAAATATCTATAGCTGGTATATCTTATCATGATTTAATATACATAGAGCTATGTCTTAGAGTTAAAAATAGTAATAATAGGGTCATGAAAGTTATTAGAGATTTCAAAAATGCAGATGTAAATAGATTAAGGCAAGAATGTCAAACTTTATTGTGGGATGATGTTTACTCAGTAGACAATATAAATACAAAGGTAGATATATATTTGTTAATAAATTAAATAATTTATTTAATAAAAATGTACCAGAAAAAAATATTTCTATAAGGTAATAGATAGAAAAAAAAATACTTTGTAAAATTAGGCTACTGCTCAAATATTTTATAACATATGAATTTTTGTTGCCTGTCATGGTGGTGGAGGTGGACCATTGGTATAATCAATGAAAAGTTTTAATTTGAACTATTTTTTTGTTACACATTTGGGCATCTATTAGGCATTTATAATAGAATATAAGCTATTCCTGCAATCTAAAGCTATGAGGATTTATTTAGTTTTATATATTGCATCGAGTTGGTTTATAATGAAAAGCATACCTCAGTTAACAATTGAATGGTCACTTCAATGCATCTAAGTAGTTTAAAATCCAATACTCTCTTAATTTCAAAAGTTAAGCTTCATTTAAAAACTAAATTATAAATCTAATCTTACTGGTCAATGTTAGGTATGTAAGAATTTATTCACGAATCTAAAGCGAATGCTTTTTAAAATCAGTTAGAATGTCTGAAGGAGAGGTATAATTTCCAAAACGGCTATTGTCACTGAAAGATTCCTTCTGTGACGATAGTGTCTAAAGTCCAGCCTACTCTACAGGGACACTTGTAAACACACTTGGAAAAAAGAGTATCCATGCAATAATTAATTTTACCTATTTTTATTTTATGTAGGTTATCCCTTGTATAGTGTATCTTGTTAATTTTATGGTATATTATAAGCATAAAACTGTTTTAAGACTACTTTCTATACATACATCAATTCTACTTACTTGCCCATTTAATGTCTCATCATTTTTACATACATAGTATCATAGTATGTAAACAATCAATGTATATGTTCTTAGTCATATTGCAAGCATTAGTACAACCAGAGCACTCGTTTAGTCCGTTCAAAAGCTCAAAACTACTTTTGTTTCGTTGTAGTTGCATTTTATCTATCTGACGGGGACATTGAGAATGGTCAAATAAGCAAAACTGTGTTGTAGTGTTCTCGGTATTTTTTTATAACACGAAAATATAATTTTAACCGGTTTATTTTGAGAAACAACATTATGTTGGGGTTTCCTTATATTTCCAGCAGCTTGCTCTCTTATTTTGTTCAAGGATTTCACACTTAATGCTCATGTCACTTAAATTTCGTAGACTTTCTGTCACCAAAAGCATTACTATTTCAATTACATCACAACCTAAATTTTGAACCACTTGCTTAGAGATATGGACAAAATATAATACTATAGGTTTAACATTCACATCCAAACTAATCCACGTTTCTGGTCACATCATTTACTTATGCTGATAGAGTTTATTACCAATAACAGGGAGCCTGGCCTCTTAATAATAAATATTTTAACAGAAATAACTATACAAATAACATCACTAATAATAAATATAACAGACAAAGATGGCTACAAAAATTAATGTATACAGTAAAGGGTTTTCAGTAAAATCACAACAGAACTGAAAGTTTAAACAGAAATTACAATTCAAAACAAACGAATCATGTAAGATTGCGATATATTGATTTAGTTTAAAATAATAATAACTATTATGAGTTGTGGTCACGTGTGGAATACACGGAGAAGACATTTTAAAAGAAAGGAAACAATCGAAGTAAGACTTAAAATGATATATGTATACAAAAATAAAACAATAACTAACAATCAATAAAATATAAGATACCACTGAAAGTCCTAAAACCAATCCACAAGCGACAATCAGAAGTGATTGGAGCAAAGCTGTGACGAAGCGCCCGGCAAACGTGGCAGCTATAGATAGTGTTGTGCTATTGCAAATTAATACTTGAAGGCGTCTTCGAGTCGGTTAGAAGGATGGAAAGTGTGAGCCGCACGACATTTTGTCACACAATCCACTGCCTCCAACCAGTTCTCACACTGCTGTCGTTGTGTAGTTGGTAAATGCTCCTCTTGTAGGTTGTTAACAGTTACTTGCACATGTACTTAGTGAGTAAAGTCCAAAAAGCTATTACAATCGGATTTAAATAATAAATTAAAAAGTTTAGTAAAGTCTAATGTACAAGTGAAATCCATTATCCGTACAATTAATTAAAACATATGAGAGCCGTATTTCCGTATATTACACTGCCAAACAGGGGTGCCATTTCAAATTTGAATTTATAATTGATTATATGCATTATGTTACATTGTAATAAGAATATCCAAAGATAATTCTTCATCATGACATCTCACTTATATTGAATTGATGAGCTATATATTAATGTATGTAATATAAACTAGATGATTATTACCATAATAGGCCAACTAGAGAACTAATCGTTAGTGTTACATTTCCCTCCAGCATCAGACCAATACCAATATGATGTATGCAGTTCCACGAATTAATAGAGTAAAACTATGACGTGCTCTAAGTAATTAGTTTATACAAATTGGCTCCACATTGGAATCGCACTATTAGTCCTTTATTAATTACATTATCATATAAATTGCATTATCGGGTAAATCATCACAGCGTTTCCCTTTATACATTGTTTCCTGTATTACAAATGTACTTTTATACTGGTTCACATTTAATAGTGCAGTATCCAATTTAATATCATTCTATAGTGATTTATAGTGAAAGACAGCAAATATAAGTGAATATAAGAGTGTAATATTTATTAACTGATACAAAATTATGTTTATTAGTTACCGGTCTACGAACTGTTATTTGTTATATCTATAATTCCAATCTGGTTCTGCTAACCCTGTTTCAAAAAAAGAAAACTTCTTGGTTTCAAAAAATAAATGTACTTTTTTCGCAGAACAGCATTTAAGACAGAACTGGTCAATATAAAAAGTTTGAGATTACAATAAAACATTCACTTGTTAAGTTTATGTTTAAAATATAAGGGCCAATTTTGAAAATAATCCATTACAAATAAGAATAACCATACAAGTAGGCCACCAAAGACGGAGACAACTCGCTGGCTCATCCATACCAAAAGCTTTCTGACAAAATCTTAGGTAACAATTTATTAACAATTATTAAATTCAATATTATGTTTAACATTAAAAGAATTTGCACATACGTTTATTATGGTATTGGAGTTATATAAATATTCTTAAGGTACTAAACAGTTCTAGCAGGGTTTTCTAATTCAATGCGAATGGTGAGAATGTTGCACTAGAGTGTACCCCTCTACCTACTTTTTGTTGTCTAGTCTGGGTATCTGTGATGTGAAAACAATGTGGGGGTTGGTTTTGGGGCTTCTTCCTTCTTCGTCGCCGACTATCTTTGGGTCGCTTCAGATGAACATGACTCCAGATTTCAAGAGTCAAGTCTGTAACAGCATGAGATTTCAGATGCTGCACGTAAGAGGAAGGTGAACTGGAGCTAAACACGCGTTTTCTAGATGCTGAAATATTCTTAAACGGTGACAGAATTTCATTTGTAAAGATATAAAAGGGCAATAATTATAATTATATTTATACATATAACAATGTTACATTTTATTTAAAAACATCCCATTCTAATACTATTACTTTATAATCAGAAAGAAATTATTATCATGGTTTCAGAGCAAATCGTATAAATAAAAAATCTATATTTACAGTAACAGTGTTTGTAATGTAAGAAATGGTTTACTTTATTTCATGGGATATTACAAATGTATGACGTTTAACTACTTATGCCTTTAAAGAACGACTTGGTTCCACAAAAGTAATTTACAGAATCTTTTAATTCCATCATGTATCAAGTTAAATATCTAGTATCCGTTAGTCAGTAATCTGAGAAAGTCAACATCAAGTGTCTCATCTGCAATTAATTATGCATTGTATATAAAGCTTTTAAAACTGTTAATAAAGATATACAGTAAGAATAAATATAATCACCCAACAGTGTAACTAATTTGTTCTAATTTTCCTGGAGAACAATAGCAAATTGAAACAAATCTGAACAAGCATCAGGTAAAGTTGAAGAGTTCTTAATGCTGTTTGTTATTCACTAAAAATGGCTATGTTTATAGTTTCAGAATAAATCTTCTTGTCCGAGTCGATTACTCGTAATTTATTCTTCGTAGCGGTAAATCTTAAAATATGCGGTAACACGCAGATCACCTTACTGTCTTATATCTTATTTATTTAGTAATACAAATATATCATAAATGTGATATGCACTTAAAACTTTAGATTTTGTATGTTTGGAGATGTAGATATATGTATATATAGAGTTGATAGCGACAAATAAGATAAACTGCACAGAATGTGCAGTAACAGTTCCAGTCTTAACAGTTTAAGGAACACAAATAATGAGGAAGTGAACACAAAAATGTTTCTGTTGCGAGTGAGTTCCCATTGATGGCAAGTCTAACTCGTTTGTATTGTCTAAGTAAATTTTATGGTTCTTTTTATATGAGGATTCAAGACACAAATACAAACTTTAGAGTTTTGAATTGTATGTAACACCTACAGATATGCAGTCGAAAAACATAAATACACTTGGGTTGAAAGTGATAGGACTTCGTACACTCGTAGATACAACTAACACCAACACTATGTTCTAGAACTCCACCGTGTATTACAAGGATGGACTGTCGTGGACGTGGAAGTCACCGTGGATTAGGTGGTGGAAGATCCACCAATGTTATGGATTGATGATGACGTAATTTGCGCCGTAAAAATCTTTTAAAAGAAATGTAACTTTTGGCCATGAATTGAAAAACTGTTTTCCAGTAATCACAAAGTTACATTTTAATTAGCTTGCTGCAGTTCGAAAAGTTTATGATGAAAAACCATAAATGTAATATAAAGTAAAACCAGTTTTTACGTTATTAAATAATCTTTTTAATCACTCCCGTATTACATTGTGTGTTTAAAAAAGCACGATTTTAACTTCTAATTAAGAACCGTACAATGATAACTTTATTTGAGTAAAAATATAAATATGTCGTGGATTACGTTCTTATTACAAATTTTACACTGCACATTACATTAACAACAGCGCAAGATTAAAAAATGCCACAAATAAATGTTATATCCTTTAATTTGAGAATTACATCCATTTAAGATAAGTTCCTTGAAGGCACTACACATAGATCTAACATGTTTCATCACTCTACAAAAAGTTACTGGTATTTAAAGTAAGAAATGTAGGCAATCTCATAACAGGCCTGAATTAAAATCTGCTGAAGATAAAAATATGAAGACCTAAAGCGTGTACATGCATTATAGATGAGTAACTTATTATGATTTAAGATGGAAATTTTATATATTTGAGTAACATAACTTAAGAATCATTAGGTACTGTGTATTTTTAATAAGTTTGTCTTAAGGAAATACATTTCTCATATGAAAACCATGTAACCCTTCCCTCATTTCGTCTTTTATGTGCATCTTGTACACGATCTCACATTCTAACCTTCAACTTTCTTCAGCCTACCAATCTTCGTGGAGTAGTATATATATGTTAAATCTTTCTGGCTTAAATATGTATCAATACTTAATATACACAAACAAATAAAACAGAATCCTAACAGCAATTTGGCAAAATAACATGTGATACGTTCAAACAAACAAAATACCACCGTAAATAATTAAAAACTCTCAAGTTTTGAATACGACAATGAACTGAATATTAATAAGCAGCCAAAGAACGTCGTTAACTCAATTAGTACATTCTAAGTGAGGTATGTTGGCCAATACATTTTCATTACTAGATAATTGCCGTGGTCCAATAAATTTGGTATCAAAACTTTCATCTAACAGTACTCCATATTTTACTATTTATATATATTTTCAAACCTGCCAATTGTACTGTGTAGGGGGTACGGCGGTTAACGCACGATAACCGAGTTAAGCAACGTCTAGCGATGCTGTTGCTTAGATGGGTGATCCTGTCCTTGTATCAGTTCATCTACCCGGCGCTAGTATGAAAATCATCCTTAAGAAGTTGGTCCCCAGGTTAAGTGTCAAAGAGGGCTTCTTAACAGTAATTTTTCCTTGTGAAATAAGAAAATCTTACCTTTACATTTTCTTGCAGTCTGTACATTTTTGTAACTCTTTTCAAACAGATCTTAATTAGGTCAAACTTTGTAATAGTGGGAACTGGAATGAAAGATACAACTTTTCCCCAAATATACTAATAGACTGATAGACGGTAAACTTATCAAGATGAGACTATACTTTACATGACATTTCTTAGTGACTTTGACTTTTAAATTAAATGGTGAAGTTTGATAGAATGATTTATGCACGCTCTGTATAAATGTATTAAGCTCAATGCACGTGCAATAAGGTCGGTGCTAAACATTTATCAAACGTTTTAGTGTCTTAGAATACAGCCATTGTAAATATCTATGTTATATTTCAGCTTTTAAAAATGCAGGAATTCAGTACAGAAGCAATCCAGTATAATAATTATTCTGAGTTTTGTATTTTATTGGAAGCCTATTTTGAAACATATAACTTGAATATGGAAAATGTAACTTTTTTGGTTTTATACATATTCAAAACCCCTTATCAAATAGTTTGGATTAACACAAAATCAACCATTGAAGCAGTCGTATCGGTTGTGACTAATGTGGCTCAACATCTGGACGCTGGTAACAGAATTATGGGTTTCTTTGGTAAGCTGAAATAAAACCTTTGGCAGTGTCAGTTACCAAAGGATGTTGGAGTAGTACCCATGCGATGGCTGTAACCTTAATTATTAGACAATTGAAGCGCGTGTGTGGGCCATCACCAAATGCCTGCCGGTTGTATACGATGTGCTCGATAATATTTACGTATATTATTTTAATTCTGCTATTAAAAAGGGAACATCAACTCTCTATACTGGAATATATATATATATATATATATATATATCCAGTATAGAGAGTTGATGTTATATATTATTAAATATATATATATATATATATATATATATATATATATATATATATTTAAATTTTGTATTTGGTTTGACACGAGTGAACAGCTTCAAATAAAGTTATTTGTTGCCCTTCTCTTCCATTGGCACTAAAATCGTTTAGGAAAATTCAATTCTCATTTTTGTTAGTAATCGTCTGCAAAATTATGAGAATCACTCTTAAAATATAGGTATTATTTTATATTTTATTATTATTAACACATATCTAAAGTGGAATTTATATGTTCATTCTGTTTTGAAAACAGTTTCATCCACAGTAGTCTTTAGGATTGTCAACGTAATATGTGTGTGCCCCAAAATTTTCTAAAAATATGTATGGGAAATTAAGACAGACAGTATCGTAGAGTTTTAAAATAAACAAAGAATGATGTTTGGATGTTCATCACGTTCTTCGAGGGGCGATTGGCCATATGGTGGTCCTTTTATACCATGGAAAACTTATGTTGTTCTTGGTACGTAATCTGTTCCTGGTGGTCACTAACGAAGGTCAGCTAAAATCCAAAAGGTTGGCTAAAAGATTTTGAAATAATCTGCATCATGTAATGTAATGGATAAAAAAATTACAATTTTGTGTATATTCAAAAAGTATGCCTCTTATAAGCTATACTATTTTTATATCACAAACAGCAACTGTAAGATCTATCGGAATTTGTTCGCGTCAAGAAACCTTTAGAGAATTATCGACTAAACAGCATTTAGCAAAATAAAAAAAAAAGTTTTAGCAAAAAGATTAGTTTTATTTTTTCGTGCTCACAGTAAAATAATAATCTGTCAGTAATGAAACATGAATTCAATATATGAATTTCAATGATTTACCAAGCTAAATCATTTATTTTGCGATTTTTGAGTTACTTCTAAATTTACTAAATTTTCTAATATAAGACATGGACTAAGAAAAAGTTGTACAGCTGCACACGAATCGTAAATAGGAATATCATTTTATCACTACAGCGCAGCACAGCGTATTTCTGTTGACTTATATCAGTGCCATATCGTGAGCCGCCAATGTCCAACCGGTGCTGCTGCCACGCGGCCATTAACTGAACCACTTCTATGCGTAGCTACGTAACGCACATTGAATTTTGCAGTCTCAAATGTCCAAACCGAACCCACAATATCGCTTTACCACAATTTTTATTCTTACTAGCATGCACAGAATCATGTAAAGTATATGCCGTATGTTTAGAAAAGGACTGCACTTATCCTCTTCTTCATTCTTCATAGCACAGTATTTAATTCTAACTTTATTTAACTTTGCAACTTTGGCTTATTACCTTTAATGTGTACTGTTTGGCTTACTCTATACTATAATTGTAACACAATTATTCTATCATATGTTCGTCACACTATGGCTCCTAATTCAGTTACAGCTTGAACAGTTAGTTTTAAATTGGTTTTGAACATTGAGGTGGATATGCAATTCTACAATACATGTGAAAGATAGTTTCACCGTGTTTCTCATGGAATGTTCAAGGCAGGTTAACTAATTATTGTCAAATGACACTGTTCAAGAGTTGATTGTAAACAAGCACCTGTTGTTGCTGATGTCTTTTCTGTCCTTACCCGATTGCTCACCAAGATTGATAATCTGACGGAAATAATGAATAATGATGGATTGACATGGATATTCTGGCCTGTATTGTTACAACTCAGGATTATTACAACTCGATCCAAGAAAGAAGTAGCAGTATAACCTAGAGTTAATATTTTAGAACAAACATTTTCTGACACCGAGAGTCAAATCAAGGCTAAATGGTACTAATAATTATACCTTCACAGGATAAGTTGATGTGGTAATGGAGAAACTAAAGATATGACCCATAGGGAATCCAACCATGTTTTCTTTAATATACATGAATATTCCTAAAAAATAAGGCTGAAAAGAAAGCCATGATTTTGACTTTATAAAACAAATAGAGAATGCCTTTGTTATCTACATAGATGGCATTAACCTATGTGTTACAAGGTGAAAAATATTTCAATTGGGAAATATTAACTCAATGTTTCAAATATATATTTATTTTTTATTATAATAAATACATAATGAAATGTTTACAGCATTTAAACTTGATTTCTAGAATTTCGAACCTCATAAGTTGACTAAGAAAATAGAAGTACTGTAATTAAAAAATTATGAATACAAATTTTTTTAAAGTATTCAATAATAATAATCATCTAATTTTTTTATTCGAACTGCGTCAAAACTTTACTTCAACTAATAAATTCTTCAAATATTTCAACCTCTTTGTGAAGAACCTGTTTCAGTCAGTAGATGTTTTGGGGTAAAACTATAAAAACAGGGATGCTTAGAATTGGATAGTATATATAATTAAGTAAAGAGGTTCAACATTGATATTAAAAATTGTTCTTTTTATCTTACGGTTGAAAAATGATGATCCAATACTTTATAGAAACTATAGGAAGGGAGGCAGGGTTTTACACCCTGTCAGTTTATTAAAAATTGTTAAAATCTCAGTGAAATTAGATGAAGCGTCCATTGTAACTGGGGTAAAGAATTATTTGCAGTTTAAGATTTAGTCATTCAGTCCGAATACACTTTTTGAAAGCATTTACGTACGTGTGAGTGATTCCCATTAACAGCACATCATCGGTTTGTAGTCTGGTAAATCAACCTCGTGGCTAAATTAGCAGCTCAAAGATATGTGGGTTTTTCTAAAGTATTTATACAAACTCCAATATATCTCCAAAAATATCTTCTCTCCAAATTATCTATTCATATCGTGACGCCAGAATATTGATATAATTAAGCTCCAAACATAAACACTTAGTCATAGTCATAATTTATCTATTATTACATGAGTGCAGAGGCTAAAATACACATTGTACACAAATAGCCACATGACTCCAATATACTGAAGGTTTCTCCTCCCACTGCAACACCAGTATCCGTAGATAGTGTCTAAGATTTATATTCAAATTTATTTAATAAACTATAATAAGTACCATTCACCATTGCGTGTTGTACTCAAAACAATAAAACCTTGTATATTATTAAGTATCCATAAACCCGCTTTTTTGAGCAAGTTCCAGTTATATCACGAAATCGTGGGGAAGGTCCATCGTCGGACTTCGAGGAGTAGAAAGACAATCATTAATAATAGCAAAAAATCAAATCGTACATAACATTAAAAGTCCTGAAAACAATGCCGCAAATCAAAACTCAAAATGTATATACCAACGAAAATGGTTCCGTTTTAAAGTTTTTAACCTACTTTTTAAAAGAAGTGAAAAAGTCGTTAAATCAAGAATAAAACTACACGATAATAAATAAGAAAATTAACAACATTGATTGCAATCGGATATTGGGCATAATGTATTATATGGTGTATTGTGTATTTTGCATTGTCATTGTTGTGTTATAGTGAGCACTGTTGTTCTGCATTATTGTCGTAAAATGGCGATTCTCAATTTGTAATAATCCTTCCTGTTTAAATTATGCTCTATTATAATTTCGACCTACCAAGTACGTTAATCACGTACAATGATATGTCTTAACATACATCATATAAATTCCTTTTAAAAAGTTATATTTTATAAGTGTCAAAAATTTAAACTCTATTAAAGCATACACGTAAACTTTTTACGATAATATGTACCCATAAATTGTGAAATCCGCTTTCCAGTCCCTGCGAAAAGTACTTCTTGTCCATAATTTTTTTTCTTATTTTGTATAAATTTGTACGTATAAACAAACATTAACATCGTGTCCTGGACAGAAATTTCAACAATACACTGTGTAAAGACCTATTGATGGTAGACGTATAAACCCAACGGCTTTAATTTCTTTGGGCGATGAGTAATACATAGGTTATCGATAATATGTTACTTCAACTATCCTTATACCCAACTAAGTTTATGATTCTTCACTCAAATATTTATCAGAAACAATCATAGTATACTACGTAGTATCTTACCAGGTAAATAGATATATATCAGCCCTTGTCAGCCTCTCTTGTAGGGTCCTGTTGATGTACAGGACCTACACATTCTTCTTCCATGACCTAACCTATCTATGTAACCAATTCGTGGAAATACTGGCAATAGTAACGAAGCTGTATTTATTTGAGCACTCCGGATGAATATTAATAAGAATACATACTGTTGTTTAGTTTGAATTATTTCATGAACTTGTACAGTAATATATAATTTATTGGCAATATAAGGTAAAAACTACACACCTCAAAACAATTAAGGCATCACTTTTTTTATAGGTTGAACTTAGTTCATTGTTTCATATCTAACATTTATTTTTTTATTTTTTACATAAATACATATTTAAAACCCAACCATGAAGTGCTGGAGCATGAGGATATTGCTATCTAATTGAGTTTCCTGACAGAATGTATACGTTATTTATATTTAGACACTCCAAGAGATGTGTCAGATCATAATTTAAAGTGATCATCTAAACGAATAAAAATAACACTGTTAAAAATAATGTAATGCTAAATTTAATCAGTTATAAATAGCGATTATGAAATTATTTGTAGTCGATGTTCAAAGTTACATTATATGTAACACATTTAATGTCTCTTAAAGTAAATGAACATCTTAATAATATTAAAAAACTTCAGACTGATTATTAAAAAAATGGATGTGAGTCCAGACATTAATTATGAACAAGAAGATAAATGTGATATAGTTAAAATATATCAAAACACTGAATGACAAGTTAGTATTTTTTCCTTTTCAGGATAAAATTTATGACTCACTAATTAAGTGTATAACTAAATATAGTTAGGAAGCACTAAACTAAGTTTCAATCATCCTCTTAAACAATTTCTCAATATTATCATAACTACTAAATCTGATCCAAATTTTCTTGATTTTTTCTGAAATCACTAATATTAATGATAAAAAAATAAAGCCATAACATCTTCATGAACAACAAAAACATGATAATTGTTTCCACAGATAAAGGAAATACTACAGTAATAATGAGTACAGTTGATTATGTGTCAGAAACAAACAAATAATTAAGTGGTTAAGATACGTATAACAAACTAGACGAAAACCTAACAGAACAATTCTATTCAAACATTTCAAAATTTTAAAATGAAAATCGATTTAATGATACCACAACATCCAAGTACACCAGTCCTTTATATTCTACCAATATTGCACAAGAAAATTGTGCCACCACCAGGAAGTCCAATAGTATATTATTAGTCATCACCAACAGACAGCATTTCTGCATATGTGGATCACTAGCTACAATACTCTGTCCAAAATCTACCATAATTCATAAAAAATTCACATGACTTAGATAACTTAAAAATGTACCCCAACCTTTTCCTAACGATGCAATATTGGTCACTATTGATGTCAAATGTATAAAACACAAACATAGAACACGATGAAGGAATTGAAGCTGTATCATATTATCTTAATAAAATACAAGTTCACACAAACCCTAGAACTTCAATTACTACAAAACTAATCCATTTTGTGCTTAAAATTAATTGATTCCGTTTCACTTTACATACACTTTATCTACAACAAAAGGCACAACCATGATAACTCGTATAGCTCCGTTATATGCCAATCTTTTTTATGGGGAAACTAGAATAAGATTTTCTTATCTGTAAAAATTACAAGCCTGCATTTTAGAAATGGTTCATTGACTAATTAAAAAAAAATTGGACTCACGGTATTTCACAACCGTATTAGCAGATTTAAACAAATTTTGCAACTTAAAATTAAATTTGAAACGTCTTCAACATCAATAAAATCTTTAGATATGGAAGTATTATTTTTAAAAAGCAAAAACAAACTTAAAACTCAAATACTATTTAAACTATGACAGCTGACATCCAGTGCATATCAAGAGGAATATAGCGAAAAGTTTAGCTTACTGAGCTCAACTATGTAGTAACACAACCGACTTCAAAAAGTACATTGGTGATGCAATTAGTGCATTTGTAAGAAGAGGTTATCCAAGGAAATTACTCAAAGACAAGCTTAATCTAAAGTAAAAAACTGGTAAATATAAAGAAACCAAATTTGGCAAGTAGCTTTGAATAAATAAGAGAAATACATTATAAAAAAGCATTTTGCTATTTTCTTTTATATGAACAAAACGGCGTCTGTTAAAAATGTTTAAAGTAAAATAACATAAAAACCAATATATTTGTAGCATTTTTATTTAAATCTATTTACTAAATATTTTGTTCTGGTTTTCTGGTAGTCGACTTTAATGACGGGGTTACAATAGGGGTGACTTTGAGTTGACAATGAATCTCTTTGGCCTTATGATTGGATAGTTGGTGGCAAATCAAAAGTGTCGGTGATATTTAGCTGGTTAGGGAAAGGGGTAGATATAAAAACCTCTGACACGCGCATTTTGGCGACTTTTCAGGTATTATTTTGCGGAAATACGAAGATTTGAACTAACTTCATATTAAACTGATACCTCTCAATAGTGACATATTTGGCGCTCCCCACTTATGCAAGCGTATCTTTAAAGTGGTTCTGTTCAAAAGTAGTTCTGGTAAAGTCAAAATATTTGCTACTCCCAGATCGTGCAAGTCAGTATCTAGTAATTTTTTTTATAAGTGTAACTTTTTTATAATTGGTTTTTGTTGTTATTTTAATTAAAACCTTTTGAACACACGCCATTTCCTTAATATTACAGAAAACAGTGCAATTATTATTTTAAATTATACTTTTATCTACTCAAACCTTTGTGAAAAATTGACAAAAAATACAAAATGGCGGCTTGTCGCTGAATGAGGTATAACTCGACCTATGTTCATTTGACATTTTTTGTATTAAATTATGAGTACTGTCATCCACAGAAGGTTGTGACACCCTTTCGCGAACACTATGTATGTAGAAAGTATTTCGTAAATTGTGTCAGATACTTAAAGTATCGTTCTAGGGGTTAGTAAACTAAAGTTTGATTTTTAAGATTGTAATATTTATTTATATATTTATTCAACGGTCATAACCATTTCACAAGTCATTAAAATAATCTGAGAAATGGCAGGATACTGCTTAAAGTACATAACATGCAAAGTGAAATGATAAATATAAATAAAAAAGTGTTAAAACTCAAGTCACCATAAATCAAAATAAATAATAAGAACAATGAAATAATGATTAATACGAATAAATAACAAGAACAGATAACAACTTATATAATCCAATGCCACTTTGAATTTAAGATGCAACTAATATGCAATAAAAGAGAAGGAATTAATAAAAGATCACATGTTATAAATGCAAGTTGCAATGTGCAAAGATAATAAGATTCAGCGCTCTAAAACTTTGAAATTCATAAAACGCTAGCCTTGGAATAACATAGGTTTGAGTTTTTATAGTTTTAAATATTCAGGATTTGTTTGTCCCTGAGAAGGAACGTTTTTTCCTTTTTCTGCAACCTGTATATCTGAGAGATCACAAGCCCATACATACAGATGTTTCCAACAGTCTAAGATATTTTACAATAATTCAAAAGAACTCGCAAGTGTATATACGATCATGGCTCTGTACATTATAGATGAAAAATAATAAATCTTGTTAATATATTTAGAGTCTAAAGAATGTCAATATAAATGGAGCAGGTTCCATATTTTGAATTTGTGTCGTAAGGCACTCATGATTAAGATCCTTTAGTATAGTATCACATAATATATTAGTAGCTGAAGAGCAAAAACAAGAGGGCCGGGCGCTAAAACAATGCAATTAGCTATTTGGAAATAAACCACAGAGAAATGCACCAGACAAAAATAAAATTTTTCAAGGCAAAAGACTATCGTGTGGGCAGCGAGTACGTTGTTTTGCACAAATGTTGAATACAAAATGTTTTATCTCGTATGTATAAGAATTCTTTTAACTCTTAGACTGAGCCAAGAAATCACGATAATAAATTGAACAGAAATCGGAAAGCAAAAATAAACTGTATTTTGTCAGGTTTACATTTATCAAGCTCTACAAGTAAGGAAATTGAAGGTAAAAAAGAGGACAGCGAGCTTGGTGGTTCATGAAGCAGGCAGATGTATCTTTAGGAATTTCACCTAATCATAGGTGTAGTATTTTGTATGTTTTTGTGCTTCTCAAAACAAATTTTATACTATGTATGTTTTATCTAAAATTTCCATAAATTCTGTAAAAGTATCTACCTTGTATATACTTATTTCCGCTTCAAAATTACTACAAAACATTATACAAGTGCTCTTACAAAGGAGCTACGGACTTCGCATTAGGATTCCTTCCCAGTGACGTAAAATATAGTTCAAGTTCTAATAAAGTGTTTGAAGCCATCAGTCACACATGGCAGGTTGCATTTAAATTGACGTTTGCATAAACTGTAACTCACCAATTTCTGGAGTTCGGAGCACTGCCCTTTACCTTATACAATCTAGTTCATTGTACAGTGGATCAGGAGGTGGAATATTTTCCAATGACGACCGCTAATCTCAGTTGGTATACCATTTAAAAAGAATAAGCCTATAACCTCGGTGTTATACAGTAAAATTTAGTGAATAACTATGGGTAGCAAAAAGTGTGTGATAAATTGTTCATTCTCCTTCAATATAAATTGAAATTCATAGTTATATTATGGATGAGAATGTTGATGATAAGAAATATTTACCATTTTTATGTTGAATTTTGTATGTGTTGTATAGTACACGTTGTTTTAGTTTTGCCCATATAACACAATTTAACGCGAAAGCGTGATTTTTCTCTTAAGCAAGAATAGCATACACTGCCGTAATATTTGTAAGTTTAAATATTATACACCTATTTCAATTGTACCTATAAGTTTCTGAAAGATTGTTGGTAAATGTTTTTTGCAATAGTTTTCTAATAAGGATGGTTCCTAGAGATATACCATTACACAGATTGCGATTTTCTCCTTTGTAATTAAAATAGCCCATGCTTTCACTAGTAAAGAGTACAGTGTGAGATTTACGGCCTTTGATCTAGTCGATCATTCACTTCTTCCAAAATAAAACAAAATATGGGTATCAGAGGTTTGGCTTACACAACATTACAGAAACCTATCAGTCCAGCCGTTGTTACAAACGAAGAACAATTGTTTGTTTATATACACAAAATACTTCCTAGCCGTGTTTATTAATCTGATTGAATGTTTGTGTTTTTTTTACTCCAAAGTGACCATGTTTTACAGCATTTCACAGCTAGTAACAGGGCGTAAATGAAGGAAATAATTATGATACCCCACTAAAATACAATGTTCCTTTTGTTTACATCTTTAATCAGAATTAACATTTTCAATAACCTTATAATTTATGAAATATAAATGAACACCTAAAACTTAAAAGTAAAATATAAATATAGTGCTTATGTAACCTAATATGTTTTTTAATATATAGTTTATTTAATAATGGTGAATTCAACTAAATCCAGAATGTCAATATCGAATACAATGTTGTTTAAAGTGTTGTTTAAAGAACTGAATCGTAACATAGTTCACCTTTATGTCTTACTATGTGGATGAAACATCGGTTCTTTGTTAACATTTTATTATTGACGAAAATTCCAAACCAAACAGTGTTCTATTGTTGTAACATTAGGGACGCCAAATGTCCAAAAACCTTAGTTCCTTTGAACCATTGCTAGAATAGACGTTGGTTGCATTCTGGGGAAGGGGATCGTATTCACTCCGAGATGCCGGAGGCTGCTAATTCAGTGCCTCAACCATGTCCATGCGCTGCACCAGCACCCCCCCCCCCCCCCAAAAGGCGTGAAGTTAGAGCCCCGAGGCCGCATAATCAGCGTGGTGCTAATGCCGCGTCCCGCAGAGTGTACAACTGTACAGGTAAAACTAAACCAAATACTAATGTGATTGCCCAGGTCAGCCGTCTTCTATTTCATCAGCCGTAATTGGGGAAGTCAACCTTATACTGCTCAGAAATTAGTTAGTCTACTGTAACAGTAAAAAAGGTCTTGTCTGATTGATTAATTTATAAAATACTTGATGAATGTGATCTTGATGTTTGACGTTTGATGAAAGTATAACATTTGATGAACTTTATGGTCTTAATATGAAGAGATTTACTGTGCCTAGAAGTTTATAACTGAACAAATTTGTTAAATTTAGGATCAGTGTTGCTAAATTAGATGCAAATTATAATACATTGGTCATACGGATAACTCAAACAGTACAGTAGCAGTAGTCGTTAATGATTACTGAATTACGCTAGTTGGTCTTACACTATTCTATAGAATCATCTGCAGTTGAAGACAGTAAAACAATCTATGTTTGAGGTTGATGACACAAATTGAGCACGAAGAACCAAGGTTTTCCCTTAAACCAGACAAAGGTGGTCTTTTGGCCATTTATATAGTGATTTATAAAAAATATACACCGAATCTATCTGTTCGTGGTTAAAACAGACAAACGAAAAATACATTTTGATTATTTTAACTTCTACTATACCATTACTGCTATTGTCCCTTAATTCCATATATTAGGTTCTTCAAAAAGAAAGTGAACACTCTATATATTATGTTTTAACTGAAATAGAAAAACTAATAGAAATCCGTTATCGAAGTCGTAAAATTTATTATGACAAAATATATGTAAACCAGATTGTTCTCTAAACCAAAGTCAACACTTAATATCTTTGGTTAGGATATATTGTACATAACACTAACGTTTTAATTATTTTCATTCATAAATCAAAAGCTTAGAACTTTTCACAAAAACGTATCACATACGTCTATGCAAACTCGCTCATAAAAGTAGATCAGTATTTGGAAGGTCATAGTTTATACAGCGTGTTGACGAAAGCTCAGGAAATATTTTGGGGATTCGTTCATTAGGTCAAGACAAACAAAAATATAACATACACATTGGTCATAAATGCTTAGTTTACCTATAAGGTCTATCTATCCGTCTATATGTGGTTTTTAGATTTTATTTTGCATTTTTTTAACCAGTAAAGATGAAGAAATAAATTTGGCACAAACATTGTTCCTGCAATCTCAAATCATGAGAAAAAGTAATTTCTCTATCGTGTCATATTTCAAGATAGTTTACGGCTGAACTTCAAATCTTAATAATGTAAAAACTATTTTTGTAATACAAATGTTATAGAATAAGATTAAAATTTAAATTCAAACAATTCGACACCTATATCATAAAAATTCAGTTAGTACATAATGTATGTGTAAGCTTTGAATTGCTGTAATGCTCAGTAATGATGCCATAAACGTAAAAAATTAAAATTATTTTGTTAAAAGCTTATATCTACATTGTTACCTGGGCAATTTATACGTTTAGGCGTCATGATGTTTTTAAATAAATTGATCAACTTTTGTTATTCTTCACAAATAAAGAACACATCTCGACAGACAAATGCTAAACTAATTATCCCTGACACGTGTTTATACTTAATTTTTATTGATCTTGACCAGTAGAATAAATTTCAAAAATATTGTTAGGAAGTTCGTAAACACACTGTAAATATTTGGTGCTAACACATATCGTTACTCAGTACTTAAACATAAATAGAAATGACTTCTATATAGTAACATTTATTGCAGTATTTTATTACGACTGAGGTAATAATACAATTCATTATTAACCAGCTCTCTCTGTAAACCAAAGTCATAACTTAATATCTTTGGTTCAGATTTATTTCAAAATATAAATAAAAATAACTTTTTTAAGTCATAAATAAATTATTGTAATTCGATAGGCCATATATATAGAGTGATCCGCTAAAGATTAACTCTTACGACTACAGAATTAATTAAAAAACAGAAAATTAATATTTCTAGTCCTGACCATTACCGAACATGGAATCAACTATCTACTTGAAGGTGATAATTTAAACAGCGTAATTTTATTACGAGAAATTAAATTTCCAATATATAATAACAAGTTTGGGAAGCTCAGCAACTATAATAAATTCTCAATATCATTTGGGCTGTTAAATAATTAAAATGTTAATCATTCGAATTTTTACATTGTTTTGTATCGTTAGAAAAATAAATTAAGAAAATAATAAAGATTAATTACACATATACTCCTACAATGGAGTTTGGTAAAAATAATGAACGCCTAACCTTTGGTTATAATCGAAACTGCACCACGAAAACGGCATTTCATAACTGTACATTTGTTTTGTTAAAACCTGAAATATTTACGTTATTTCATAAAATGACAAACACTTAATGTCCTGATACTCTATAATTGATAACTATAACAATATAAATATATCAATGATTATTTTGGTAACATTGTTATAACACTACATACCAAATAGAAAGCATCCATTTGTTCCATATATTTGTATGAATGTAATTAATAAATAATTATGGGAGAAATGGTGTACAGAAATACTTTAGATTATAAGTAAAATCGTTAATGAAAATAAATAAAATTTTAATTTCTCATTAAAGGATCCACGTAATTTGGCAATGGAACGGAAATAAAATACAGTTATTTTTACGAAAGTCGACTATGATTACCATAGGGTAAAAGAGGAGACATTAATTTCTTTAACTTTATGACTGGATGAGCAGAGATCAATCAGAGGGTTCGGTTATGATCGAATTTAGATTAGGGAGGTACTTAAGGCCCTGACTCGATAATTTTGTGGCATAGTATTTGGAGTATTATTTAGTCGTGATTCAATTTTTAGTGTTCAAGATCCGTTTTGAGTAGACATTTTATATTCAAATTACGATTTCAGTATAGGAAATTAATCTTGTTTTCAGGGAATTTTGTAGCATTTTAATACCATTGGATTACTGAAATTTTAAGTTAAACTAAAGTATTAACGCAAGATTCCATAATTTAACCAGTTCAAGCAATATTTTGTTAAAGTAAACTATTTAATTTAAATATTATTTGAAGGTAGATTTCAATATAAATGTAATATTCAACTGTAAGAATAAATTAATAAGCTAAGAGTTCGAGGATTTAAGTAAATAATTATAGAAGGAGTATAGTATAGTTACAATTTTAAATTTGAATCCGTGCCAACTGAAAACGAGGCACGAAGAATTTTTCTATTAAGTTTTAAATTAAAAATTTATTTAGTTACGCTCATGAAAGACAATATTTTGATTTATTTTGAATTTTATTTAGGAAGGTTTTATTTAATTTAAATTTTATAATAGACTTAATTTTAGAGCCGTAGATATACCTGATAAGTATTCGATAATTTTTAGATATATGGATTATTTTGATTGTACTTTACTACATAAATCATACATGTGTGAAAAATTTATACTTAATATGTGATGGGCATTTGAAATCTAATTTTAATTTTCCACTAATCCCAACTCTAAAGAGAAAGTTTAATAAAATATGGACATATATCGGCATATTCTGATTTTAGGAAGTAGAATTTTAAAATCTGATCTAGTTGAAGCATCGATTAAAAATACTTTCAACAGGAATTATTGTCCAATATTCATGTCAAGAAAATACTGAAGTATTTACGTCAATTTGTTTTGATCACATATAACAAACGGCGTGGTTTTTCTTTTATTATTCACTGTAGTGTACATCTAGTGTCTACAAAGTATACATCTAATTTTTAAATACAAACAAAACATCACTTTTATAAAAAGTTAATCTAAAACTATGAAACAAAAATTGTTTTAAGAAATTTGTATACTCCGCCATGTAACACCTTTGTTCATTATAAAATCTTTATTCCATATTTTCGACGCTTGAAGTAAAATATTGAAGAAAACCCAGTCTCAAGAGGTAAAAATAACTATTTCCAACACATCTTTAAGTATACATATATGTTCTCTGCATAGTAGTTTTACAGTTTTAGGCAAAATATAAAGTATCTATAAATATATTGACAAATTTTCTTCGAAGCAAAGTTTCTTAATATAAATCAACCCATGTTTTAACATTCAATGCATCACAAGCTTTTTTGAGTCCTTTATTAAGGAAATCATCAATGAATGATGTGTAAGAGATATATAGAAGACGCCATTACAGCTGAAATAAATACATTTCCTTTACCTTTCATCACGCCTGAAATCATAAGAAGACAAAATAAAATGTTAATATTGTCATATAGCACTTATTACTTACATTTCTTCTAAAAAGTCTAATTTCATTAAATGTAATTGCATTAAAGCTATGACAGATTGTAAGTCTAGTTTTGTAAAGATAATTAAAATACAGTCTATTAAAGTATTTGCTTGACAAGAATGGATATTAAAGGTTTCTCTAGATGCAATGAGGTATACGTAAATATATAATATTATAAAGATAGTTTAGTATACATTATCAAACTTATATTCTCACATTTTACGTATTAAAAATGTTTATACAGAGTATTACTAAAAGGCCAATCAGTAGTTAAAAAAATTGGTTTAGGGCATTGGAATAAGGCAGTACAGGACAAAATCTTCATTTTAAATTTGTTGTCTTTAAATTAGTTTTTTAGAAACATGCATTTATTTTACTCTTAAGTACTTTTAAGTATAACTCTTCCAAGTAATATATACATTTATTCCATAAGTACAACCATTGTACACAAAAACTTATATCTTAAGATGGCATGCCACATGAACATCTGTAATTTAAGTAATATGAGAAAGAATTGAAATATGGCAACAAATATGGTTAAAAAGTGCTGCATGTTAATTTAAATATATAATAACAAATCTAAGCTAGATAATATTAATACAATACATCACTAAAATAATAAATAACAATGTATAAAAAATATAAGCATTGAATAAAAACAAAAAAGGTTTAACGATAGCAGAATGTATAAATAAATATATAATCTTTCCCCCCTCTCTTTCTCATATTCTTTCAATCTTATGAGGCACATAGCTATTAATGAATTAGGCATGGCAGGGTAGGAAAATAGTGGGTTGGCATTGCAGTGTATCTAAAGAGGTTTTGCACTAGAATTTGGTTTCTTCATCAGGAATATATTGTAAAACCCAGAATTTTTCGTTTTTGAAGTATGTTCTGGCTGGAAATTGTTATTGTTTATAGTATGTCACCAAAAGCAAGAAATTATATAGTGATTTACTACCGATGTATAACAATTTTATCATCATAGATTATAGAAATAGTAATTGAAATTTGAATCTATTACAACTCTAGTTTTTTTACTACAACCAACTTATGTGTTACTAATTCTGATTCATTATTAAATTTTATTAACTTCAAAGATATTTTCAGGAAAGAAATCATAATCAGATTTCATTATAAGAAATATCGTACCATGATACGTAGTACGTATTTTTTAATTCGAAAGTACAATTAAGATCAATAAATGAATGTATTATGATATAATCATTTTTAAACTTCGATGAGATTAGACTGAATTCAGAATATACTGATGTAAATTGGGAAGTCACGAATAAAAGGCAATATAAATGAAAAAGTAGATATAATATGTGAAAAATTTGTATTATTGTATAATAATAATATCTCTGAATGGTGCAATATTTATACCAAAAAGAAACTTCGTCTATGGATTAATACTGAGATTAAGGAAATTATGAAACAATGGGATTGTTTTTATCAGCGGTACATCAGAATGAAGGATCCAGGTTTGGAGAATAAGTATAACATTACATTATTAAATAAATTGACATAGAATGAAAGGAATGGTAAAAGATGCAAGAAACAAGTAATTTGAAATATACTACAATTCAGATTTTTCTAATAAAGTATTCTGAAAATTTGTTTAAGATTAGGATATGGGAATAAAAAAATTGTAAAATTCTATTGTTTATCCATTGTTCTTGACTTTTTGTAATTCTGATAGGTCCAAACTCCTTTTTCTGTGTTACTAACAATACTAGTAGATACTACTAGATTTGTTAAAATTCTATAGTAATATGTTTACCTAGAATATTTCTATGCTATAATTATTTCCATCGAAGTAAATTGTGAGTAAATTAATATATATTACGAATAAGTTCAAACGCAATAGGAAGTGATAGAATACATTTACGTTCCTTATTATTGATTTTGTATGGAAGTAAGAATATACCATGTTGTATTTTTAATTATTCCCTATCGTATGGTGCTTATCCTAATCAATATGAACGCGCTCTGGTTTACTACTGCCCAAAGTTTCAAGTCCACGTGAAAGTAAACATTGATGACTAATTAATATTTTGTGTGTTTTAGGCATAGAAATGGATAAAATAGCCGACCAATAAGTATGTATGTAATTTTTGTACGTGGTATTTTATAAAAGTATTAATCAGGTTACTGGTCTTATTTATCACACAAACCACTTTAGCTTGTATAACGAATGCTGTAAGACGCGCTATGGACAATTAACTGGCATGATGTTATTAGATTTTCACGCGTGCATTTGGTTGTGTTTATCATAAGCTATTTACAGTCGATACTTAATATAGCTGTAGTGAGAGTGCTGTTCAAATGGTCTCATTCGTATTTATCAGACACGATGCGCAGGGCCAAAAATCTAGTAGCGTTTTATTGTTAGACTAGAAACGCAATCCGTTAGGAGTGCCTTAAGGTTCAACTTTAACTGCAATGTTGCTTTAGACCTAAAATGAATTTTTAAACCGAAACAGAGTTTTTGATTCACTGGTTTTTGCTATTTATATATTGTATGCTGATTATTTGAGATTATACACTCATAGACATGAAAAGTATTTAAATAATACCATTATTGTTAAAAGTGCATAATGGAATACTTCTTTTCACTGGTGTAATAACCATTGCATGAGTTTTATTATCAACTTGTCGAACCCCATTACTTTAGGAACTAGCATGTTTTAAATACAAAATGTTAATATTGTTAAATCTGTGATTATTAATGGTGTGATTATTAATCAACATTTTAGGCTCAAAAATTACAAATGCATTATCTTGGCCAGAGTTCCTAAAAACTTAATTGATAAATAACAGCATGCCATAAAAAATAATATACGGGTAAGAAACCGCCTGTATTGTTCTTCAATCGATTTCACTTACATTTTTAAAAATGTCGTATAAAATCTGTTTTTGTAAGTCCTTCACACTAAGTAGGTCTAAATCTAAAGTAGAAAACAGTCAGTAGAAAGCCACCACAAATTAAAATATTACATTTAAAAAGTTACATTGATAAAATATAATAAATAAATAAAACATTTACTTAAAAACAGACGATACCGGCCCATATACCGAGTCAACACAATTTACGGGTTAGTATTATGTATTTTAAAGTCTGTACATGTCATAAGAACAACTGAAATTATGCTATTAATTAATAACCATGAAGGTGTCTCATCTGTGTATCGAGGCAGTCAGAACACGTCTTATATACAGGTGTATGCATTACAGACAAGTACGAGAAACTGCAATCACGAACAGAAGTTCTCATCCAAGGAAGTGAAGCCAATGGGAAATGTCCCAAATCTATTAATAATGTGTATTATGTTTATTTTAAACTACGTAAATCGTAAAAATTTCAAAAATGGAGACCGTATAGTGCTTATCTACACAGGTCATAAATACCAATCTCTTACTCATTCAATTGTAACTAAATATGCGTTTCTATATCAAACGCAATAGGTATCCTACCACTCAAAAAGCAAGAAGATGAAAATCAACAAAGCAAAAGTACATTTGGCAATAAAACTTCCCAAGAAGTCTGTATCACTGTATTGTTTGTGCGGTAAGGTAGCTCGTCTGTGTATGTCTGACATGGGAGACTTGTATGCTATGTTGGTTGATTATTGTGGGCACCAGTAACCTTCCTCTAATTGCTTTCTTAATTATTTCTGCTCTATTTCCCTTTGTGTCCCTACGTACTTTTTGAATGAACAGACCCATACAACGAAGTACCGATGGATCCGACTGAAGGTAACGAAAGAGCTATCACACATACGGACAGTCAGACGGGCAGATTGTCCTTTGACCTATTGATCCTAAATCGACAGGTTTATTCTGTGACCAAAAGGATCATATACTAGTTTTCAAGTACCTGGGAGCTTTCTCTCAAGCGTTGCAAGCTTACTCGGAGAGACAGACAACGACACGATTCTATGACGGGCCTGTCGGGGACTTAATACTCGTAACGTGGCCAGAGAATAACAAATTTATAACCTTTATCATACAAGTAAGCAAGTATTTAATCATTTAAAAAATACCCGAATTTGAGTATTAAGTGTAACTTGTCATGTGCCGTTGTGTTATTAAAATTCGTATTAGTACTGTTATACAGTGTCAGATAATTTCACTATTATCTCTTGAGTAAGGGGTGTTTTAACATTATTAAATATATATTAACCACATGTGCTTTTTACGTACCTAGAAACATGTTCATTAGTTTAGTTGAAGATGAAACGGTTACTTCCTTGAGATCCACTTGTAAATCCGTAGAAACGCTGTACAATGTGTACTGAGTGGCTGTACACGTCAGCTTTATGTGGCCACTGCGAGGTGCGATCATTATTGGCAACATCAACTCACTCACAGATATATCTACTTCCCCGTCCTCTACATACTGTTTGGGACCGCTAATACCATTGGAAGCCACCTGTAACCAACACAATTATATTGGAACCCGTGAGTATATATACATTTTATAAAAACTACCCAGTTTTTAGAGAAATTAGTAGTGGTTTTCCCCATAAGAAAAGAAGCAACCACACCAATTTTGGATTTAGAAATAGATGAGTATCGCAAGAGTTAAAAAACCAATTGAAACATTTTATAACTCAAAATTTTTAAGCGTTACAAATGTATAACCGTCTTTCAGACGCGTAAATACTGGAGTATTGTACCTGATAACATTTTAAATAATTATTTGGTGATTTTTACTATCCATATCTCTTTGCCTGCTGCTTATATAACTCTTATTTAAATGCTTTATAGATGGTTTTTGGCATTACATGGGAATTTTGTTTTTTAGTCACAATTACATTTTAATCACCAATATATTCGCCTGGTTGACATTCGAACATTTTCTAGAAGGAAATTCCCTTATATATCTTAAGAAAAGTAAAGTTATACTCTTACAAGTGCAACTTGGCTATAATTTCTCATATTAAGAAGATTAAATGGTAAATCATAAGATCAAGGGTCACCATACGAAACATAAGTTGAAGTATCCCTTACCCGTAAAATTACCATTAATCACAAACCGTTTGGCTTCGTTAGTATTTTTTATCTAAGGGTACAGTAGAATTTAATTAGTGCATTTAATTTAGTATTGTATTTAATTTTAGTACCAAAACAATTAACATGCTAATTATAGCTCATAAATTGATCACTTATCAATCTTTGTAATGTAAAATATAATTACATACCTAAGAACCCTACTTAGTATGTAATAGTTTAACTGAAGTTATATTAAATACAAAGTTAGCCAACAACTCAACCTACTGTACACATTGTTAGATTATGTTCAATAAACAATAGTAGAATAATCGTAATAAGTTTGGAGATTGAGTTGTTCGCGTCCAGCAGTCCACTAGGGTAATTCGAACCAAAACAATTAATGTGGGAGCTGGCCCGTAACTTGTCATTAATACCTCAGCTAAGTCAGTAACTTTCCCAGATGCAAACAGTTCCCAAGATCATAAAATAAGTAGAATAAAGGGAATTCTAACATAAAAAATTCATCATTAAATTAAGCAAGTAATTGAAACTTTAATGGTAATACAAACTTCGTCCATAAATATTTACAACGTGTAAGCAAGTAAAAGTACAATCCACTCAGCCAGTTGAAGTATACTCAAGTACAAAATATTACAATGATTTATAAATTTACATCACAAAAAACTCACTATGACATTCCTTAAAATTGATACCAGAATAAATAGTGTATTATGTATGTATTATGTATGTATTATATAGGTATTATATATATAAAATATTATGTATTAGTATTATATACATATATATCGAGTCGCATGTAATTTCCTTCTGAACAAGGGACATCGTGGGTGTATATCTTTTAAATGACATTCTAAACATTCCTGAGATAAGTGATAGTCACTAAAAGATAACCAATCTCCGGATGCATTTTAGATTTAAGTGTTTGAGGCTGTAAAATGTCGAAGAGTAAACGAGTTTTCATAAATACCTGTGAAACAACTCGAATTTCTCTCCAATATTCTATGATTATTAATTGAATAGCTAGTTTAGGGTATTTTAGAGGTAACCTAAAGTCGAAGTCGGTCATTTTTCAGTTAACGCACTTATTATGTATGTTTGTATGTAGCACAACTGGTAGGCCTCTATGTAGTTTTGAAACATAAGTAGGCACATTTAGGGTACATAACATTCCAGTATTCGTTCATTGTTAAGAACTTAAAAGGCTAAGCAAAATCGCCAATAGTTTTTATTTCAGGCTATGCGCATGCGGACTTCTGATGTGCATGAATTATATTTCCGACACGGTGGTTGAGTTTGTATTATTTCCCCGTTCAAGAATATGTATCAGGACCGGTCTGTAGGAACTACATCGGTCAGAGAGTATATATTTACCCTTGTACATTACTTTCGGTCTAAGGTATATCTAGTTCCATCTTTGAGTTTGTCTTGATTCACCGCTCATATATAAGGCACTTCTAGGGCTATAGTTGATTTTCCTTTATTGGCCTGATCACTTGTGTAAAAAAAACCAAGATGGGCTGAAACAAATCTTAAAACCCGTTGTCAAAGTTATACAGTAGCATTGAATTTGATAATTGCATTATATTACTGACTGTATATGTAATCTAGTGCATATTTTTGCTAAAATATACGGGTAAAAGTATATTTTATCAAAACTTCCAATTTTAATATCTAGAGAAAATGTTGATATAATTGAGAAAATGTAGTGTCGTTACTTTCAAACGTTCTATATTGTTTTATGACTAAAAGTTGATTAGATTTATAATTAATGAGTAATTATTACAGGCTATTTCAATTAATGTGATTAGACCAATTCATTTTGGGACAATTTTTGAAACTTTAGAGGCCAATGGGACGGAGCCCTGAGGACGGAGAGAAATATCCCTGTTGTAGCGTTTTAAAGCTACATTGGTAAATTTTTTAATTAATACTTAAATTAAATGAAATTTTGGGAAAGAAATATTGGGATTTAATTTTAAATTAGATTTTGAGAAGTTAGGATAAAAACAAATATGTAATCCTTTGGCAAGTTAGTGCTGGTAATTTTAAATTATTAGGAATGTGGTTCACTGCCTTGAATTGATCAGAACTTGTCTTGTACTGCAGTTACGTTACATCTGGGAAGGCTATTGTTCTCAGGTTGGATACGGCTGGGGCAATGAGAGAACACCGCGGATGTCCATCAGAGTTGGGGGAAGGGGAACTATAAAAACCGCCAGCTCATTATTTTCGCCCTTATTTTGGTTATTATCGTGAATTAAGTTGATTACAGTGCGCCGTGTTTCTAAATTTTTTTCCGCGTGGGATTTTGAGGTAAGCACCAAATTTATTGTACGTTATATTGAAATAGTCTTCCAGATCTGATGTTAAATTAATTTTGTTGTCTTTTTTATAGGAATAATTAAATTCATAGAAACTAGAGCAATCTGCATAACTGATTCTCAATGAACAATAGAATCATACAAGTTACATTTGGTTCAAACTTGCAAGAAAAGTGAATTAAATTGAACTTTCTTAATAGCTTTAATTGAGATTCGGAAATTTAGTAATTTATTAATATTTAATTGGAACTGTTTTATTGTGAACTATTAATTGGAAATTAATTAAACATTAATTATTGTTTGACAGAGTTATATCTGATTTGCAAAGACTTGAAAGTTAAGGTACAACTAGTGGAAAGAGAAGTTTGATTTTTTTATTTTGAATTTTGAGTGAACTAAGAAGTGAACATTATTATTTTAGTTATTTCCAAGTGGTTATTTGAATTTTATTTTAAAACTTTATTATTTTATTTCAGAAGAGAGCTCTGATTTTTAGTTTGATATGTTTGATTACTATTTTTATTTCTTGCCAAAGGACCTTTTAAAATTACTAAACGGTTTGTCAATTCTTTGTGGAAAATAGAGTAAATAAAATTCTGAAACATCGAACTTATTAATTTGCCAGTTTAAAACAAATCCATTATTTTAATTTAGAACTGTGATTTTTATTTAAGACAAAAATATAATATTTAATAGTTAAAAATCTAGTTATACATTTTACTGAATATTCACTCGGAGCTTACTAATCAAAAAATATTTTACATCTTCTTGGATGTCTGAATATTAATATCTACAATCCAATTCGTTATACCTGTATAAGTGAGATCTTGGATATTAGATTTAGTTTTTTTTGCTGGACGTCGATGAATCGATGAGGCAGTCAGGAAGTCTCATAGGAAACAGGAAAGATGGTTTGTATCGATATATAATGGGAAAGGCAATGGACAGTGTTTCTTTAATATATGATTATTACGTAGACTACATACGCAGTCTACATGATTTAAAGGGATACAACAGCAGAGTTTCATTTTACACTAACCTTCTCGCCATTTACAAGCCAAGTAAGGTTCGCCGGGGGGTAGCCACCTATGGATGTGCAGTTGGCTTTTAGCACCTTTCCAACTTGGAAGCCGTTTTCTTCTACGTCAATTTTTGGAGCTTCCAGTGGTTTGTCTGTTTTAACAAAAACATAGTACGGCGAGAAGTTATACACAAAGCAATTTAAATATACTAAAATTAGCCGAGAAAACATTTGACACGCATTATATATATATATATATATATATATATATATATATATATATATATATATATATATATATATTAATTACAATAGCAGACATGACTAACATGAACTAACAGAACTACTTGTCAAATTAAAAAAAAAAATGGGCATCCCACAATATTTAACAATAATAAGTTATATGCAAAAATATAAAATACAAATAAGGTCAGTAATATAAAACACGCGAAGATGTTGAATGAAAACACAAGTTAAAATAGAAAAATAATAGTGATCACTAAACAATAGTAATGTGCTGCATAGTGTACCACTCTCATCATGTGTTAGGTATATTTATTGTTCCGGCTTTATCGGATAGTCTTGGGGCGTGACACCATAGTGAATCCACCACGATGACTGCTGAGGCCTATGTGGTGGACTGTAGGTCTATAGGTCGATTGCAGGACTGTAATTTTGATGAGGCTAGATGACGCCATGTTTCTACAGAGTAGGACAGTTAGTCCACGCCGACACTCGCGGACTAACTGTCCTACTTTCCAAAATTGACCTGGCTGTGCCTTAGTGTTTCACATGAACACTATTATTTCTAGTGATCCTTCCACTGCACTCTTACACAATTATTCTTAAGGTAGTAAGTATTAACAGTAGTTTACTAACACAAAATTGAAGCTATAAAACATGAAATCCAGCTGTATTAAAACATCAATGTTCGTCTGTGTCTACGATTTAAAGAACGAAAAATCCAAAATGGGCATGGACTTACATATTTAACCATGGGACGTTACAGTAGCAAGATGATACCAAAATTATGTTCCATACTCACGTTATTTGTAGTAATTGTTTGTATTTGAATTTAATACTACTAGTTCAGTGAAAAATAATTCGCACTGAATTGGAGCTGCTGTTAATAAAAACAAATATCGGCACGATAACTCATAAAATATAACATGTTACTTTTGATATTTGATTGCACTCTCAATCAATATTAAAATAGAGTAGATCACACACAAAAATAATCAATTTAATAAAAGCCCTATAAACGAGAAATATTGTAATAAGTAAGTTATCAGACCAGTAATCAAGATTTTAATAAAACAAATAATAGGAATACAATTAATTATCACTGTATGGATAAATGTTATAACACCTAAATAACGTTTCTTTATCAATCGTTTCTGTTCTCTTTCTGAGTCAGAAACATAGTAATTCAATATGTGTGTGCATTTTACATTAATAATGTATATTAAAAAAAATGTATAAAGGAAGATTTATTACTATTCATATCACGATATAGCAATAAGAACTTTTGACTTAAAATAACTGATAATTACGATATTTCAGATGAATGATTTTGTTTTGTTAGAAAACTGTATTATAAATCCAAATCGAAGTATTGCATCTTTACTAAAGGTAGGGCATGATATCAGCAGTTACTCGGGCCAGTTAGTTATAAGCGCAACTATTAAATTATTTAGATGAAAAAACATTTATTAATTACAAAATTTGTGCTAATGGCAATATTCATATTTTAAAAGAAAGAAATTTGATTATTGAAATCCCACTTAGGATGGCTATCGTGAAAAAGCTTTGTCCGTTAGAACACCTTGTCGTTACCCGTAGCTTAATTAAACTATTGGACAAAACGTGTTTTGAATACTTAAAATTTTACAATGCCTTAAAGTGGCAGTGACCAAGAGAGAAGTAGACATGGGTTTTCCCTATTTTATTTATATATGCAATGTTTTAGAATTTTATCTAAATGCATTTACTAACCAACAACTGTAACTGAACCAGAGTCTTCCTCTGCATCCACTATACTATCTGTGAGAATTGAACATTTGTAGAGACCAGTGTATTTTCCATTTACTTTCCTCAGTGTCATAGATTGATTTCCCCACAACTGAAATAAACAAACACATAATGATACTGTCAACATAGTAATACATGAGTTGTAAGTTAACATTATTTACCATAATGTACATGAGGGTGCATAAGTAACTGTCACTGAAAGGTGCTTTAAACATTAATTCAATGTTTAAGTATTGATGGGAACAAGGTTATTTGAATGTATAGCTCTTTATATTCTTCTTCGTATACTACAGTTAAATTGAAATTTTTAATTTTGTTACAATAATAAAACTGTTAATATTACTATTTGAAAAATATCGCCTTTTGTATACCATGATTCAATCACTGGTAGCACAAAAATGAATACTTCAAATTATATGGTATCCCTAATAAATTCACTGATAACTCATAAACACTTCTACCTTTCATAGTTAAACATGTTAGGTAAACCTATCCAGTTACTTATTTTAAATAAAAATATCTGTAACGTTGAACTTTTGTGGCTACCTACGATAAAGCTAACAACAATCCTTTTAATAATTGAACCCTAAAGTAAACCTATTGGTGCAAGCCAGCTGGAGAACCAGATTTATTCAGTTCACAGTGTTTGTACTCAAGTACCAGTGCATCTCTCTACACAACTCGGTATCTTTGGTTGCAGAAGTTCAGTAAGTCCCGTGACGACTCCCCTGACGTATGTGTAAAGGACCATAATTTAATTCATTATCTGCACATAACTGTGGAACTGACCGGTGGTACTGTAATAAACGAAACAGGTTCTTGAAATCCTTCCAGCAACATAGATATACTCTTATTAATTTTGAAATCCCTCTCTGAGTGTGAATTAACAAGAGTATGTAAGAGGACATTATACAAGGAACCAATGGCTAGGCCCATGCTTTTGTTACATTTATGAAACAAAGGTTTGTATTTTCTAGAATCTTACAAGATATAACAACGTTTGCATGAACAGTAATGTAAATACGTACAATGTTCATATTTTTTGTAATTTATTAAATCTGTTAAGACCTGAAAGTGATGTTTGCTTATTGGTGCAATTCATCAGGACAACATAACTTTTTGCTTCGAACAGGGGTCACGTAATTTCGGGATTTTATACTGAACAATAAAGCGTCTGAAAGTACTAAGTTGATTTTGCAGCATTGCTCGTTACTATTCAAGCTTTCATTTGAGTTTCAAGGCACTTAACGAGTGTGAGAACGTAGTAATATATTTACTAGAACAATAAAAGACATGATTATACAAAGTAATTATTATCGATTTAGAGGGATTATTCAAAACATAAAAGCTAACAAATTGTTGTAACTATTGCCTACTACGTGAGAATAAGTGATAAAAGTTGTTTTCTTAACAATATGAAAACCAGTAGTGTTCAAAACTTAACTTTCCTAATTTATGGTAATTAACATAAACATTTAAATATATATATATTATCAATTAAAAATATAACATTAATTAAACTTACATTTGTACCGAGATTCACAATGTAGGTTTTGTATTTAGGATTTTTGTTCGGATTATATTCATAGATCTCCTCGCCACCCAGAAAATACTTAATGGAGTTAATCTTTTCATGGCTCAGAGTATAAGTGCAATCCAATGTAAGATCATCTCCAGACATGACTGCAGCCGGAACATGTAGATGAACTTTACTTAAGCACCAGGTCCCTTAAATATTATTACAAAATATGTAGGTATAACAAACGAAAATAGAACTCTCATAAACAAAATACATCCAAATGATTCTTATAGTTATGTACAATGGTACCTTATACTCCCAAACAATTTTATAAAAACATTTATGAATATAAAAATGAACAAAACGTTAAAATTGAGCTTCAAAATAAAACAGTTTTAATTTGGAAATAAAATGTGTATTATTTGCCTTGTCGAGATTTTATGGAAGCCAATTGATCAATCTAAAGAATATTAAAAACTCGAAAATTAGCTCAGTTCATTATACAAGTTGTTATACTACTGTACTTATCGAGTTACAAACAAAACATGATTCTAGGATTATGCTAAGTAGAAAGGAAACAGCATTTGTACTAATTTGAAATATTCATATACGAGTATCTTAAATAACGCGCAAATTTAGAAATTTCAAAATTATAATTTGGTAAGACACTCCTATTACTCATAGTATTTAATATAAGTAAAATCAAGAAAGTAAACCGAATATATAGTCAGTAACAGCTAATTTTGGTTCCTACAATAAATGTTCACTTCTGGCTGGTTTATATCCGGGTACAAACAAACCGACGTATCACTTACGAAGGTAATTTACGATGTCGATGTTTCATACATGTAATTCTGAACAAGCGGAAAAAATTATACCTCAGATTAGGCAACCGAATTACAACTAAGTAACATGAAACTTTTGTTTCAATTTTTATTTAAATTATAAATTAATTTTCATACTGATAATTTGCAACATTTAACCACAGCTTTATTTTATATTAAATTAATAGTGTTCGATTTAAACAACTCTTCCATTATTCCGTAATAAGAAAGGACCAAAAAGAATTTACCACAGGAAACTAACTCTTTCAGTTGCAAACATAGTAACTTCCTTAGAAATAAGTTATAGAAAAATCTATATACAAAATTGTATTAGCTAAGGAGATGGTTTGCATTTCATCAGTGAAGAGCTTCCCCCTCCGTCAGCCTTTTCCGTCTCTGAAGTGTCCAGAAATGTACCTTGGCCCATACTCTTCTCGGATCAAGCACCTGCGATATTTCTTAAATTGTCTCAAATGTTCGCTTTTATCACAATCTGCATTTGTCAGGACACTAGTCATATAAGCAGTACCTTTAATTCTCAATGTAATAAATATTTTTGCCTAATATTTTGTCAACGTTTTGTTTGAAAAGTTTTCTTTTTATTATTTCCTGTAGGCTCAGATAAAATCACGCTCAACCACAGGTTGTGACCTGTTGTCTCTAGCCATCTGATAACGTTGAGGTTTCCGGTGGAAAGTTATAACCACATATACTCTTAATTATATGGGCAATACCAACCGACCGGTATCTTTCCGCATGCCCCACTTAACACTGTGTTTTTTGTATGCTATATTCGAGATTTCAAGTCCGAAAACCAAAAGTGGAGAAAAAGTTAGAGGACATCTTTACATCGAATTTTCCCTCATATTTAAAATACCAATTTAATATTCAAACTATCCAAAGTTTATTGAGGTAAAAATTTTGATTTCTTTTAAACTAAATACTAAAGATAATAAAAGATAAGGTTAACGTTTTTTTAGATAAGGTAAAGAGAGACAACCTTCCTAGAAAATTGTGATTATTATTATTGTGAAATACATTTCCACATTTTTTACTTATCACTACGTAAAATAGACAATTGGAATCATTCTAACCATGGAAACTCTCTTCAAATTATATGCACTGATAAATATTACATTGCTATTCTTTGATATTCGTTATACATAAAGACATAATTTATTACTTTGGTTATAAATTTATTTTTAGCATGACAAAACATATTTTAATTCTGTATTTTTTATTAATATGTACATTACTGAACTAAAATCGTAGAAATTAATCGATTATTTATATTTTCATAGATTTTATCACAGTTTAGTTTCATAAGATTGGGTTTTAGCAAACATTTTCAAAATGTAAGGTTTAGAACTTTTACAGGTTTAGGTTTAGAAACCCGAATCTTTAACAAAATATGCTCACGAAGTGGTTAAAATTAAATAAATATTAACTTATATTCAGTATTTCAAGAAAAATTCACTCCAAATAACATTTATTCATACATGTTTAAGTTTAAAGTATGGATAAACTCCTCGATGTTATTACATAGACAGCAAATCACTAAGAAATTTGGCTAATTTCAGACCATTCGGCAGCTATAAACTGACAGTTTTCAAGTAACAATAACTTAAGCCTATTTAAGGATGCACTAAAGAAAGTTTTTGGTAACAGAATGTAATAAATTAATTCGTGTATTACTGCCTTGGGAAAATGAGGTTAAATCAGTATCCTTGATCCAGTTTTACCGTGTGAATTAAAATGAATTATAGAATCGCTAAAACAATACTGCACCTGAAGCTGATGCTTCATAAAAAAGATTTTTTGTCAAATAAATATCATTAACTTAAGCTTTACTAGCGGAGTCTTACCTATTGTAGGACCTATTTTTAAAGGTGGCCCAGAGTTAAAATGTAATAGTAATCTTCCAATATCTTTGTTATCACGTTTCTCTAAAATAACTGAGAAGCTAAAAGTGCACACATTATTACAGTACATACTTTCAGCCCTCTGTTGAAATTTATAACAAAACTAAATAATGGCTTAAATGAAAAAGAGTGTTTTGGTCACTTTTTATATATTAAAAGCTTTTTATGCCTACAGTAATAGCATGTTATAAGAAAAGTTATATCATTGTGGAAGAAGAGAATTCGTGTATCCTTTGTTTATAAGATATTTGTTAGATAGGAAACAGTGCGTTAGGATTGGTTCAGCCTAGTAAAACAGGCCAGGAAATAAAACAGGTCATATGAAAAGTGGTGTATCCCAAAGGTCTGTTTTAGGCTAAATATTGTTTGTTATTTATATAAATGATGTTTGTAAACCAAATGATACTGCGCTAGAAGGAGCTGAATAGCGATGTAAAAGCACTGCAGTTATGGTTTATCAAAAACCAACTGTTATTAGGCGCAGAAGAAAACAAAATATGTACACTTTAGCCTCAGGAAAAATTCAAATATTAATTTAAGTATAAATGTTTTGATTGTCTAGGAAAAAGATATGGTATGTGTTAATAAATTAACTGCAGTAGAAATTAATAATAATATAAAATTATATGGGAGTATATGGAGATTCGGAAGTAAGTTGAGAAATTCATATAAATGAAATAAAAAAAACACACAAAATAAAGAACATGATCAGGTATTTTAAGTTTTTGCAATATTTTTGTAATAGTAATATATTGCGAACATTGTATTTTGAATTTTTTTAAGTCGTTCAGAATATGGCATAGTGTTGTAGGGAACCACTTATAAAACATAGTTAAACCCAATAATTCATCTGTCTAGATTAATTGCACATATAAAAAGATATGAACCTTCGAGTCATCTCTTTACCTGTCATCGAATTTTACTTTTAAAGTGCATCTTTGTTTTTAAAGTATTAAAGTTTTTTTATAACAAAATCTGAAATGTCCCAGTCAGTGAAAAAATATATAGTTCAAGCTCAAAACAGTCCCTATATTTCAGATTCCAGAACTGTGAATATATTTTTCGTTATACTTATACCTTTACTGCTCCGAGAATTTTTAATAAACTGCCTGACAGCATAAACAATTATCAAACACAAAATAATGTTTAGAACAACTGAAATAATGGTTATTTTATTTAATTTTAATAATTTAGGCTATATCTCTCAGATACCAATATAAAGTTAATTTACTTTTAATTTTCCCCTTCGTTTACACAATATATATATATATATATATATATATATATATATATATATATATATATATATATATATATATGCATATGTGATAGATACGGCCAAATACAAAATAATTGAATCGGAAAAAGTAAGGACTCTGTGGTGTAATGGTAGCCATTCACCCGGCAAGTGAGAGATCCGGGTTCGAGTCCCGGCGGAGAAGTACTTTTTGTGATTCAATGTTTATTGAAATTATATATATATATATATATATATATATATATATATATATATATATATATATATATATATACATCAGAATTCCGTTGTTATATTATATTATATATTTTGTTGTTCTTGACTAAGTAATGTCTTTATGTTGATTATTGGTCCTTTTTTTGTTGACATTTGAAGACATGTTTTGATTTGTATTCTGTTTCGCTATATCAAATACCTTTGGTTTACTATTAAGATTGTTTTGTTTTGTTAGATTTATCACAATGCAATTGACCACTAATTATTTTAATTTAATTTTGAGTAAGGAGCCCCGAATCAGGCATTTTGTCCAACATTTAGGTTAAAAAAATCTGATTTATTGTATAGGTAAGAAGATTTTGTTCATAACTAATGTTAATTATTTGTATTAAATAAAAATTAGCCTGCCAATTTAAATGGACATTTGTTGTTTATTTTTTTCTTTTAAGTCATTACATGAAATATCAATTTTAATACTGGACTGTAAATTTTCTTTATTGAGAGAATCTTTATTTTATTATTACTATTTTAGCAATATTTTAAAATTTAACCTGAGTTTTATAAAGTACTCATTTATGATAATTTTTAAATGCTTTGTTATTATTACCCCTGTTTTTTACCAGTCTAATATTCGTTTTAAATAGAGTTTTCGCTCTCAAAAGAGATTACAAATATAAAAGTAAGATATGTTTATTCATATTGTATTAATACTTTAGGTAGAAGTTTCCACATAAAATTAACTAAATTAAGTCCATATTTTATAATTAGAATACTTACCTTGTAGGTGACAAAAGAGAACCACAAAGATCACAGATATCGGTTTTAGATTATTTGCTTGGAAAAGACTCCACTCCATGTTCCCTATTACTTGTACTCCTACAAATAGAAACCCTAAAAATTAAGAATATTTAGTATAATTTTGAAAAAATTTAAGTATATGATAAAAAACTATTTGTTATGCAATGTGTTAATTACTATAACATTATATTAGTGAAAATGGTGTAGTGAAATCAACATTTAAAATTAGCCTGATAATTTTATTGTAAATATTGTAAACTCATTCAAAATACTTTACATTCACTCGTTCTTGATAACAGAAACTGCTTTAATTACTTTAACACTTAGAGTGCTAATCCCGTAATTTTACGGAACGGCGAAACTTCCGAAGAATGCTAATCCCGTAGTTTTACGTGGTTGTCATTTCAATTGGTATTATATTACATTGTCCGTATTTAAACGGGTTTTGCCTACTCTACAATGTTATTTGGGTTTTTAGTAACACAATTCACCGCTAGAAAGCGTCAGATGTATTGTATGAGCTTAATGACAAAGCAACTTCGGTCGCGTTGTTTACGTGCCGCTAACGTGACGTTCGTTGCAGCCGGCAGTCGATGTCGCAATCATGGCTTCTCGCAGCTTGAACGACGTTGCGATCAGTGATGTATTAGATAAAGATAATTTTATTGGAGTAGATAGTATTTTTGACGATTCTGACATTGATCCTGATTTAATGGAAGAAGATTAGACACATACTTCAGGTAAGAATAAGTAAGTCTATTTATCATATAAACATCAGTCTAAAAGTTTGGTTATGTTATTGTTTTCGTGAATCAAACTATAATTTGTATTATAATAAATTAACTTTATACAACTAATATTTTATTCTTATGAATAAAATAAAATATATTCATATTTTACATAGTATATTATTATGTTACAGATGCTGAAACCAGTGCTGACAGCGAAAGTGATGCCGACGCATCAATATGACGGCATAGTTTTTGTCAAAAAACTACAAAACATAAAAACATGATTTGTATTATTCAAAGGACAGTTTATATTTGTAAATGGGTCATTGTAAATAATTGTATGTATGCTTAGTTTAGTAAGTTAGATAAAAAAACTGTCTCAAAAAATAATTTTTTTTTCCAAAAATATATGTTTTTAAAAAAACATTTTTTATGTGTAGTTTTTAAACAAACCGCAAAAAATCTCACGTTAAAAGAAAGACGAAAGTAAGCTGAATTAAGGTATGTAAGTATTTTTCTCATACCTTAAATACTTCTTTTTAAATAAATTTTTGAAAACCACCAAAAACGCCCAGCATTCTACAGAGTTACATGTCATTTAGGGCCAGCACTCAAAAGTGTTAATTTCTTCATAAAACGCATGTATTAAGGGAATATTATATGTATTGCAGTCTTATTTACACCAACAATATATATATATATATATATTATACACACATATATATATATATATATTATATATATATATATATATTATACATATATATATATATATTATACATATATATATATATATATTTAGCGTTATAAGTACAGTATGACAAACATTTGTGAATTATCCGCCTTTCCTTGTGCACTGATGTAATCATCGCCAAATACTAAGTTTTGACAGGCTACTTCGAGGTGTAAGATTTACGATGAGAACCTAAATCAGTGAAATGGTTCAATGTAACTTTTAATTATAAAAAATTCTTAATTGCATGAAATTATGACCCAAACTACGGTTTCAGAAAATATTTTGCAACTTACTGGATTAATAAATTTTCCTTGTTTAAAACCTTTCATAGTTTTGAGAATCAAACGTTTACTCATGCAAATTTAAAGTCTTAAAATTTTTCCAGTCTTTTACATTCTTAAGAAGCTTAAATATTTTTTTTTTTAAATACCCGAATAATTACTCAACTATCGCCTTGATGCATAAAAAACGAATGCAAAATTTTTCATGCCATTATCTTAAGAAGTCTTTAACACTTTAGTTGCATTAAACTGCTAATTGTTGATACGCCGCAGCCTGCCAGCTTTATACCACAATGGGATGAAACAAACGAACCTAATATTAATAAAACATAAGTTGGCATATATTTTGGGCATATTCTACCATTAGGAATATATTTGGAAAAAACTAAAATAGTATGTTCTTACTTTCTATTTGTCGCACTATTAGAAATCCGTCATTGATAATATAACATCTTAGCTGAACCTTAACAAATTAAACAACCCATCAAAATACCTTTGGAAATATTAATTAAGTATATATTTGCTCTTTAAGCATATTATAAATACATTGTTTGATGTTGATAATACCTTCATTTTAGCTTAATCATAACAAACTATTATTATTTATAAACAGGCGGAAAGCCAAAAATGCAAGTTTTCAATTAATTTCAATGAACTAGAATAAATTCTGTGTACAGTATTATATTACACATATATATTTGCATAGGTATTCACCATAAAATAGATATTTAAAATTTATCCATACAAAACGCATTTGCGAATATGGAAAGTGTATGCAAAGGTTTTCATATTAAGAATTATACATAATTTGCGTTCATATGAATACTATACAGATTCCATTATGAAAGTATTAAAATTAACCTTTAAGGTAATTAACAGTCTATGTTTATCGAAAAAAGTTCTTAAATGGTACAACAAAAACTTTTTATAGTGTTATTGCCCTCAACACTTTAGATTTTGGGGTATATAATGCGTTGGCCATTACAATTATAGATATCTCAGAACCCACAAAGTTCCGCATTCAGAGTCCTTCAATTGTATATTATACGCTTAATAAATGCGGTGAAACTTTTAAACAGTACTGCAAAAGCAACCTTAGAACTTTTAAACGTGCAAAAGGGCAGAAAAGGCTTAAAAAGGAAATACAAGAATAATATATATAATATAATTCTGTTTATCAGAGTGACTTGCACAAGATAAGTAAATAAAAGGACAATGGTTTATTTTATACAGTCTTCACCAACTTAATTCTGTTGCACAAAAGGAACATTTAATTCAAAACCAGTTCAGGTAATATATTAAAATATTTTCACATTCAAGGCTCTAGTTTCACATAAGATTAGTATTTTAGACCATAAAATTAAATTTTATGATATTATAAATATGATAAAAATGATGTAGCACATACATATTTTATTTCACTTTTTGTTGAAAATAACAGTATAAAATGTACAATATTTATTAAAGTTTTATAAAATGTTCCATTGACATTATAGAGACAGACATTCTGCCTCTTCTTAAAAAGTACTTTAGTTTTTAAATTACATTTATAAAATGGTTGATCTTATCCTTGTTATTTTTATATGAAATCATTATAAGAATAAACTATTTAATTACTTCTTAAGAATGGTTATATATACCATAAAGAATATAAATAAGTATAATATAATATTTTTTGAAACAGATAATATTCAATACAAAAGAACAAAATTTTGTCTATATTCACATAGCAAATGTTATTGTCTCCGTACATTTCTTAAAATATTACAAACCGTCTCATTATGAAACTTACATTTCATATTTTTATAATTATGTGATAATTTTATTTTCAAAATAATTCAATAATTATAAAGTTGTATTTTATATTTTCCTAGATTTTTTGAGCTAAAAGAATAATTGTGTAGATGACGTTGGAGTTATACACATCGAGTTTTAAAACTTTCATTGAGATAAAATAAGTTAAAAATCTGTTTATATCCATCTCTGATTACCTCAGTCTGCTCGAAGAAGGATGATTGTGTCCTATAAAACTTATCTTTGGGTCAATAGACAATAATTTGTAACCCTGTAATTAGAAGTCAAATTAGTTTCTCGGCTCTACTTCCCGAAAGGTTTAGTTAAGAATACTAGCTAACTAGTACGCAATTAGTATTCCTAATATTTATTATTAAAATATATGGTCTAGTGAGGACCGTTACAGTTATCTTCCTAATATGTTTCAAAGTTATTTCCCCTCGTAAATATTATAATTTTATTCATGAATTGTAATAGATAGTACTATCGTCACGTAAATTATATAGGCACTTCATATCTTTTACCGATAACTTAGTACCTGATATTAGATATTATAAAATAGGCTAATACGAAAGGTAGTAAAATTAGCATCTTACAATCAGTGGTTATGAGAAATAAATCGTTGTTGTACCGAGTAGCAGACAATACCGTCAGGAAGCACCACCACACCACACTGTACACTGCGTACTGTACTGCACTGTACTCGCAAGTCAGCTTCCTCCCAAACCACAACTATCCTCACTATCCCACTCCTTTTCCTTATCGCCACAATATTATTCCATTACCACATCGCACTGTCTCCTCGCTCTATCTTTACATTTCCTCTCTCCAAAGCTGTGTTTCCAAAATTATATTGCCCTTAGCATTCCTTGTCCATGCTATTACCTCTCGTTTTACGAATTTTAACTAGCGTTATTGTATTATTATCTAACAATTATCCTTGTATGTTCTCGCCTCCACTATTATTTACTATTCTCTCAATAACAGTGCTTCCAATACTCTCTCCCACTCTTCACCGCCTCTCCTATATCATCTCCTTCATACATCACTTCATATTTGTTCTTTCCAACTATCCATCGTACTAATCCACATCTACACTCACTATCCCCTCTCTTAGATTTTCTATCTGAAACAGTTGTTTCAACAATATCTTGTTCTTTAACCATCCTCCCTTATAGCCCCTACGGGGCATTTAGATTTGTACTCAAGTCTTTGCTGCTTTGAAATCATTGCTGTCAGAAAGCATTTATATTCCTTACTATTTCGAGATTACTTTCTATGGGTGATCAACCATCAATATTATAATTTAAAATCTTTGGGAAAGCCGTGATCATCGTCATCCATACTTGACCGTACTTCATATCAGTGCTATGGTGAACAGAACAAACACTCTTCTTCTGGTTTATAACATCCAGAAAAAGGATGAGATTTAAATACTAGCACGACCATTATAAAGAGTTGAATTAAACTGAAGAAATCCATTTTGTTTATGTTTATTCATACTTGAATTCTTATTGCTGTTCAACTTTTATTATGTATAATTTTATTTCAATAAATGTATAAACCAGTCACTTAGGGTGTATTTTGCTCGTATAAATACAATATTACAAAACAGGGATCTCCAAAAGACGATATAATTAGACAAGAATAGTAACAAGCAAGAATTGACATTTTAGTTTCCTTTCAATAATTATTTTACAAAAATCATTCGTTTATTAACCAAATTCAGTATTATTTATAGTTGGTGACAAAACATTAGTTACATTTTTGACTAGGAGTGCACTTGTTTTCGGCCAACAATGCCAATCTATTTTAACTCAAAATAACCTGGCAACCCTATCACCATAATATGTTTTAGATGTTCAAGAAAAGGGTTGTTCCATGATTGGATTTTACCAAATATATTTTTAAAGGAATTTATTCACTGATATAAAACTAAAAACGTTCTATTTGCAAAGTATCTTCTTATCTTGAAGTAGATATTAAAAAACCTGCAATTAATAATGTTAAACCGTACATGTGTAACAATGTGCTGATTGATTATTATAAGTAGATCCATATTATTATTAAACCTATGCTACCAAATACGTTTGAAGCAATACTTGTAAAATGAAAGAAAATCTGTAATCATGTATCTTTGTTGTTATCTTATCCAGTTCCCTCTTAAATGATTTCTAAATCACTATTTACGCCTCTCTTAAAAAGAAGCAATTGAGCAGAATCGAACACACCCAAACTAATACAAAAATCGAATACCCCCGTTTATCCTGCAGGCATCTTCAAGCTGGTGGTGGATGTCACTGCCTATATTCTCTATTCGGGGTGCAACTTGTGAGAATAGGAGTTTTTAACACTAACACTTAACACTGATGAAGCATCGGAGACCCGTATGTGGTGATAAAATTAAGGAATTCGAGCTTAATTGGGAGCCATCATATTCTAAAATAAATGGCGAGGAAAGGAGAATTGGTTTGTCAAAGTTTAAATTTTGATTTGTATTTTTATTTATGGTATACATCGAGCGACAGAAGCCACTCCCGGCGGACAGAAAAAGAGTGTTGATTTGAGAGCTGACATGAGAATCGAAGTTTTATCACTAGGGATTGTGCACTAGGTGTGGATTACAAAAGGCCTGTATTGAGGGCTCGTGCTTGTATTAGTGTATGATCAATTAATGAGCACCCTCATGGAGCTAGCTTCGTGGATTATTGATATCGTGAAAAAAATGTATATTAGAAACCAACCTGTCCGTGCTGGTGACTCCATATACAACCATCCAATTGATAATCACATTCAATCAAGCAAGTAAACGATACCATGTGCACGATTTGGACTATAGTTTATTAGACGTAATATCGTCTATGCCCTATTCTTATGTTTGAAAGTAATACTACTCCGCCAAGTAAGGAGCTATTGTGGCTCACAATGGAGAGGAGAGTCCTGAAATTAGTTATTAAATATAACTGATTTCAAAGAAAATGTATAATAAATTTAACCGGTTACCCTGCCAAGAGTATGGATGGGACACGGGGTCTGGTATACCAGCAAATGTTTGTAAAGGTCGCATGAAACCCTATAACAACCATAAGCTCATATGCTTAAAACCCTACATTTAAAGACATATGAGTTCACAGACGCACAAGTAGATGAGTGGAATAGGAATGTGGGAAAAATTGTCGTGACGTGAACGAATCCTCAATTTATTGACAAACTGCCGTTATTATCTATAAAAATATCTCCCAATTTTAGTGTTCAGTACATTAGTTAAAAATACGTAACCTCCTAGTACTGCGACGATGCTAGAGAATCTTATTTTCTTATACGCCTGTTCTCTACTAACCTAAATACAAGTAACTTAGTATAATACAAAATACACTCAACTTTACCTTTCGTATTAAAAATTAAATGAATAACGTACGAATCCTTATTAGAAAAACCAACTTAATTTAAGTATGTTTGCATAACTTAGACCTAAAACGAAACATGGTTTGGCCTTGTTGGAAAGTGTGTGTAGAAGGATGCCCTGCTCAACGCAATAGTGTTAATGCCCTACCGGAATTTAATAATTTTTGCTAGCTCAGGATCCTATTTTTGAATCTGCACAATATCTTAAAAAGCTTCGGTTATGGCAAATAAGGTCATAGTAATATCCTATGATTCTTCTACGCTCTGATGAGCAGCTGCTAATTACCACAGTCTTCATATGAGCGTTGGTTGTGTCTTCATTCTGGAAAAGTCTGGATAAACAGTCTACGATCACATTTGTCCTGCCTTTAATACGTTCTTCCACGAAATAATTGTAAATACACATCTTTACATCTTACCAATTTGCTGACAGGGATGATTTAGCAGCTATGATAGTACTGAATAGTCTGTGTGCAACTGAAACTCGCTCAAGATATTGCTGAAATTTATTGAAAGTAAACACAACGGTAAAGTGGAATTCTTGCAATATAGAGTAGTTAAGCTCATTTCTATTTAAAGCCCTAGATGCAAATGCTACTGGAGGCACACACCCATTGTGTTCTTGAAACAAATCATGCCAATCGCCGATCCCGAAGCATCGGTGTTTAAGATGAACTGTTAAGATGATCTGGGATTTTAAGCATTGGTCTGGATACTAAACATTTCTTTTGGCTCTCAAATGCTGACTGCTGGTCAGAACCGCAGGAAAATCTTACTTCCATTCTCTTTAACTAATTCGAAGGTTGTGAAATCTTAGAAAAGGATTTAATGAAGCGCGCATAAAAGGCACTCATTCGTATAAATCGTGATAACTGTTTTAAGTTTTTTGGTAATGAAGATATCCCTATTATGTAGCATATTAGCTATATTCCATGATAGGTTTCTATACTTAATATGCATCTCTACCGTACTAAAAACTCAAGGACATCGCAATTTGCCGCTAGACCCATCTGATGAACAGAAAATACTGATTTAACGGTTCTTGAAGTATTCTAAACTGTTTCAAAACATTCCCATGAAAATAGTGTGAAAGAGGATCCAGTATCAACCATCTGTATGTATAATTACCAAGAGATACTTTTATGAAACAAGGATTAAATTTTGGAACTGATGGAGACATTTTTGACTTTGGTAAAAACCTTACGTTTAAAAAAATGTTTTGGCTGAAATGCGTGAGAGTCATTAAAGACCTACCTTGGCTTTAAAATTGCTATATGGGAAGTGTTTGCTATTCTAGTTAGACGACCAATGGTTGTTCGATCGATACCGGGAATTGGTGAATTAACGTTGAACATGATTCTGAACATTTCCTTGATTATGTTTAATGCCATGATTGCTTCTACCCTGTTAGGCGTTTACGAGGTGGTTATGAAAGGTTGACCGTTCTTCACCCCTTCGTGGATTTTGTGCATAATATAAGTTCGTACATAATTCATATTCCTTTATTTCCCCGGTATTCAATGGGTTATTTAGTTCTTTGAGTGGTGTGAATGTTGTTTTGTTCACCAATCCGATTGTGAAAATTCTGATTCTGCCGGTTGGAATATCTAGTGGACGTACCACTGCTCACTACGATAGGCAGGGTATTTTTCTTATGAAATTGTATCACCTTTGACCTAAAAAAAGGGGGAGAGTGCGTAAAGATCGTCAACTGTCGTTAGTGGTGGTAAATCTGCTAGGCGAATACGAGTTGCCGGATTGAGACTGGTCATGATAATATCAAGAAATAAAGATCATGCTCACTAAAGTCTATTAACAAATATCGACAAGCGACTACAGATCACATACGACTTCAGCTAATGACTTATTGAATTTTTGCACAAGGTATATCATTTCTTATACATACATCTCTCTCACTCGATCAGGAAGAAAATTCTCTGAGACCGAATATATTAGCCGAGTGAATGACTATGACCTATTCCAAAGCGCCCTTATTTGACCCTTTACTTTAGGCAAAACATTATAAATACACTCTTTGATGGGACAAGATCCAGTTTTAGTACTCTCTTGAAGCGAATAAGGAAACGTACTAAACGCCTGGGATCATTTCTTGAAACCGAATGAAAGTTTTAAATCATATTCAGTAAAACCTTGTGTAAATTCAAGCTTGAATAGTTATTTCCAAAGATTGGTCCTCAGCTGATATATTTTTGGGCCCTCATAACATATTTTGGATGATTCTTACATTATCCTCTGATTCATACACTCCTTCCGATTTCTTCTGTACTTGGGCTAGTAATATGTACGCTTTTTTATTCGTGAAATCTCTAAGAAGTGTTCTGTTGGCCTCCAAACGTGCCTGTAGGCACGATATGCAAGGCTAGGCACTGATAACGATCAAAAATGTCAAATGTTCTCACAGGGTTCTTAACAATACATTAAAAGAATTGATGAGGCCTATCTGGAATTTATTGTCCGCGCATCTTGAGAGTACTGGCAACCGTATACGCAACGCAATACTCTACGGTTACCTTCTCCTACGTAACCTAAATAGGGAAAATTTTTGGTCTTTTATAAAATAAAATGAGTTATTCTATAAAACAGTATTAGTCCCTCTAAACACCGTTGTAGGTACTGATAGATTTATATGTGGTGACTGTCTTTAATATTTCTTTGAAATCCGCTATTCTAACTCCAAAAATTCCAAGTTAAATGTTCCTACTACATTCATGATTTGTGAACTTTGCGCTGCAAATGGTAACCTAAATATTATCAAGTGAAATTCCAAGTTTTTTTTTTTAATTTTGTGGTAGTCAGAATTAATATGAGTTTGTGACATAGTCATATACGAGTATACCTTATAAAATTTACCACATTGGGACACAAAATGTAATATTAATGCAAAAGCTTCTCAGCAGACAGATTAATGTACTAAATTGGATACCTGTTACAAAAAGCTGTCTTGATATATTAACTAACCATATACCCAAACTGTACGATTGAGGTATACTATGTAAAATTACTAAATGACGATTAGGTTGTTTTACATTGAGGGGGTGCTTTACTAATGGTTCAACGGAGATCATGGTCGTTTTGGTTATTTTAACACGATTTTATAAAACCGATATAAGTTTAAAAATTTCCAGATACTAAATTTTTGATACATTCAATAGTCTTCCGCACATAACATAAATATAAAAATAACATATTACATATATGAAATGTAAGAAATAGCAAATAACAATATAAATATATCTATAAAATACAATATAGTTAAAAACTGTACAAAATAATAACTATGTGAATATAATAACAGAATAACATTCAGAGGTGGAGAGCTGAATACATATTTATTAAGAAATATTTAATATTGAGGATGTTCATATTCACTATGAAGACTAGAGCAAAGTATTGATGTAAGTATTCAGGGCTGATCTAATTAGTCAATTCGATTGATAATAATTTTATATATTTAACTGAAGCTATTATTCTATTAATAAATATGGTGAGTCACTTGCTTGTTTTATGGTACTATTTATTTTTCTTTTTCTATTATTTCCTACCATCTTGTCCTGAACCATTATACAATTTTAAGTAATTGGAAGCTTCTGAACTCATATTACACTTGTCCAACAATAATGTACTACTACTTAACATGCAACTATTATCAATAAGTACACAATATACAAAATTACATTGTTAAATATTCAATTCATTATCGCCAGCTTTAGCTCTTTAAGCACCTATTACCTTTTGAAAAACGTAGTTAATAATTTACATTTTTTCATATGAATTTTTACGAATATTATTAAATCGCATGACTATTAGGTAATCACGAAATCAACAACATTTATGCTAAGTCTCGTTTACTCTAAGCAATCAAATATATTATAATGCGGTAAGTGTAAAGATAGGCTGATGTGTCCACAAGAAGTATTACGGGTCGAATTTGTCTGAAATTAATCGGTGCAAAACATTTACGTTTCTCAACCAGAAAAGAATTATTGACTTATGTCAAACTCACTCTATTATTGATTTTTACGAGTTAATATGATGACAATAGAATTATGCTGTACCAGGTTAAACACACCACTGCCAGAATTCTATTATCTCCGCATAAGTTAACCTTCCCGGTAATAAAACTTTCTTTAAACATTTCTTTAACATTCAGCCAAACTACTGTTAAATGGTAATAAATTATTTTTACTACAAAAATGCATATAACAGCTTTACATCGATCTTTTAAATATCTGCAGAATGGTAACAAGTAATTTAAAAGTATATTACTGCGCACTATGTTTTAACCGAATCGGTGAAATTAGACATCTACACGCATACGTTTCTATTACTATTACATATAAATACGTACCATTTATATTCTATTCAAATTTATCATTAAAACAATATTTAAAAAATGATTGAAACATCTAGTTTACCCCGCTACGGTTGCCCAACACTGAGACAAGCGGTACACTGATGCATATTTACAATCACATTACCGTTTGTGACCACAAAAGATTACTTGTTATGTTGCAACCAAGAGTAGGTTTCAATATAAACTGGACTTACGTCTAGACCTTAATTGATTAGGCGATTAACTCTTTGCTAAAATAAGGTTTATAAAAAATAATCTTAAAATAATTGGATTTAAACTCAAGCAGTGAATACTGGTGACAAAACTAACTAGTTAACATGTAGGAAGAGTAGTAAATAGGGTGAAATATTCACAGTTTAACTCTAATCTCCTTTCTTGTTAGATGCAAGTTATGAAATACTTCTACCTTGAATTTTAAAGAAATAAAGGATTGTTCGCTTTTATCTTTTTCCGTTACACCCATCTGTTTATAAATATGTCCATAGTTTTATAAATAATATTTTAATGGAATCATGTAAGTAAAACACTGATACACAAAGAATATGTATTCATTTATATAAACCACACTTAGGTTTAATGGTCCATTTAATCTGGTATAATTTCAAGCCATAAATTTTAGTCAAAAAACCAATTAATACTACAAAGTAATGGACTTTACTAAATTATACGTTTTAATGACCCTATTTTAGTTTATAAAATTTGACCTTAAAATGAAACACAGAGTTTTATAACATTGATATTATTTGCTCTTCATTTATTTTAATTGATATGACGTTACAATTAGATGATATGATTAAATGTATGTTAATATTACCAGGAATTAGCATTACACTAGCACAACAATAGTATTTATGAAAGTTTTTATAAATAGGTTGAAAATTTGTGATACATATATCCAAAGACAATAAAAACATGCAATGTAACAAGATTTAATTAAAATCTTTTTTTCATTAATCAAGCCATCGGAGTTCTCCGATACATTTTGGTATACTTTAAATTTTAAAAACAACAACTCTCTCTTAATCTCTGTAAGACAGTACGATGGTTTAATATTTCCATATTATAACAATGTTTAATAAAGGTACAATTACAAATAAATAAACATGAATCCAGCTATTTAAATCATTATTTTATTCTGAATAATGCTTACTAGAAGGTAAATGAAAATTAAAAATATAATTTAGATAAACAAACAGCATCTAAGACTTTAGCTGTGTCCATACTCGTGACGGTAAACACACCATTCAGTGATTTATGTCCACGTTTCTGCCATGTCCCGTCAAAACATGCAGCTATATTTTGATCATCTTCATTTTCTACAATCGCTTCACGATCAGCTTGGACCATGAGAATTTCAGCTACCTTTTCTATGGATTTACTTATTATTTCATTATATTTCTGAAATCTAGTACGAGGTCGTGGCAAGTCCATTACAGCACACAATGTTTCCGCTGCCGCTTTACCTTTTCCAATAGAACGATGGCCATAAACACAGCGCAAATTGATATCATAAACATTGCTTGGTGTTACTTTGATACTATAAAAAGTACTTTTCATATCTACATATACTGCATAACAAAACCAACATAACAGCTAAACCTTTTCTATGTACAGGTTTTTCAACAATTTCAACACAGTTTTCGCTATCACATTCTCTGCATTTTACGAATGATAACAGGTTATGATTCAGTAACTCCAAATCTATAATGAAATTGCCATTGCCATTTTTATCTGGTAGGTAGTCACTTTTTGTACCGCACATTTTAATATAATGCAGCTTATTCTCAGAAGCAGAAGCATCAAGATATGTTACCTCATTACTGACAGCAGAAGATCTAGGCCTACAATTTTCATCATATGAATCAAGATTAGAACTAGTATCACTCGTTGTATTAATTATGCTCTGGTTGAGAGGTTGAAACTGATTCCCTTTGTACTTGTTTCTTCCAAACTTTTTAATTCTAGGCAAGCAAATGTTCTTTTTAATTACTTTTTGTAAAGCAAACTAAAATGCAAAATACTTTATGTGCAAAATACGTAAACAAACCACAACACAAACCATCAACACTAATAAAAATTCCAAACCAAAACAGCTCTTTTGTCAGTGATGCAGACAGCTGCAATAATAATACCAACACAAAAGACTAAATAATACAACTGCTGTCTAACTGCTTAGAATAATTAATAAAAAAAGTGACTTGTGTTGACTCTTAGGCAATACATGTAAAGAAAACACCTGACAGGCATTGTTTTATTTATTTTTTCAGTGCTAAGTGTTTGCGTAACATATATGTATTATACATAAAAAAGTTCAGAAAAACATAGAGAATGTAAAAAAAAATTTAATCAATTTTTTTAGTACATGATTACCTTAATGGGCCTTTCACTGCAAGGTTTTATTAACTCGCCGTGAGAAAAAGGCTAGCCAGAATTACTAATGTGTAACATATTTCTAAACATTCTCGAACAGCGGTCCTGATTTGATGTTTACTCTTAGTAAAAATTTCACGCTGTGATCTGACTGCATAGATCTCTATACAAATATCCACTTTTTTTAGCTCGGGACCATCCTATAATATAAGCACACTTGCTATTTCAAAATTGTATTTTATAATGTGTATAAAAATAAACAGCTGTTCACATTAATCAGCTCATTGACTTTCAATCAGCTGTTCAGAGTAAAACAGTTTAGAAAACTATACTTCCGGTTGTGTAATGTAAACATGGTATTATGTTTGGTAGTACTAATCAGTTGTTTGTTATCCGATTTTAATGAAACAACCACTGTTAGATTTAGAATAAAGTTTACAGCATTTTAATATTCTTGTAAACTTTTCATACATGGTATCGATTTTGCAGAATTTAACATCAAAATTTGATTGGCTGCTATTTTGAAACGGGTAAAGATATTTTGTTCCTTTTTTTCTCAAATGGGCATACAAAAGGCCAACACAACTGCAAAGTTTCATAACTTTATCTTTACTGGTATAAAATATATAACTTTTTTGGTTAAATTCACATACAGACAGATAGACGGAAAACTAAAAGTTTTAGGACATACCTTCATATGAAGTTTTTTGCTCATTTTCACGTCTAGAACAAAATACCACAATATTGGAACACCTTTAGGAAACACTCTGTATAACTACTTAGCACGTATCTCAAGCTACTCATATTCACAAAGTTCTCGTTTACAATCGTTTTATCAAACTGTTCTGTATTAGAACTCTAAAAAACAAGGTAACACAAAAGAGAAAAGTATTCTATATTGAGTGTACCAACAGGTTCTTCGGTATTTCGGTAGTGATCGAGATCTGTTTCCTGAATTTAAAGTATAATCTATAGGCTGTCAACAATATTTGTATCACTCTGTAACTATAGCAAAATCATGAAATATTACCATAGATCAACTAACAAATGCTTGTGAGTGAATACATATCCATCACATTTCAATTACATGAATAAAATTACCAAACCATACCAAGGTCCTTTGCATACATAAAAATTAATCCCTCTGTAAAGTAGAACAATTACTTTTAATTGTTAAAATATTAGAACGGAAGTTACTCAGAATCCTCTTGATAGACAATGGAGTTACCAAGAAATTTATGGTAAGGTATTTCTACTACAGGCAAGACTTCTTTACCGTAGTAGACTTTGTAATTAACTATTTATGTTTTAACATATGAATATAGAAATAAATTTAGATTCACGTATTAAGTGAAAATTATTACCCGCATGATATTGTAACAAATTGAGAACGAAACGTTTTGCAATTTGTTGGGATTTTTTAATCTTGATTATATTTTTTATATCGGTTCGATATAACGAAATCTTCATTATATATCTCACCATATCTCACCTAATTTGATGGCAGTTGCATTTTATTTCAAAGTTCATCATTAAATTTAATTCTATTCGAAAAATCTATGCCTTGTAAATAAGCCGGTTTATGCATATTAAAGAAGAAAATAAAGAGACGATATACGAATTTTTCCATTTCAAGCACTTCATAATTCTTAAAATTTATTTCCAAATAATCATAGCCGGATTCATTTACAATAGAGACAATGATTTTCGCTAGGTTACATCGTCACATTTAGGTACTTTTATATCTCTTACTTATCAATTAGTTCCAAACAGATTTAATTGTCCTATTCGACTCTTAACTAACTTAGTTAAGGTCATTATGACCAAACAAAATGCGGAAACCAACTTCACTGCATGGCTTACAACTGTTTTTGCTGGCTTGAATGTACTCGATATCGTGAGATTTATTATAAACACTAAACTGACCTGATTAGTAGCATAACGGCAAGGCTGAAGCTATTTCTAAACGGTCATGGAGTATTCGATCACAAAATAAAAAGAATGTTATGGCGAATACTAATTTAATAGTTAGTAAACTATAGTGGCATTATGTCTGAAACTGGCTAACTTTTCACAAAGCGATAAAGAAAATATGACATGCTGAATTCAAATGTTAATTATTATACTAATATTATGTTTGGAAAACGACTTTCTTGAAGAACGGCACTTTCTTATGTATCACTATGGTCCAATTGATCTTGAGCATTGTTCAGTAAAACAATTGTACTCATTTTCTCAAGTAATTAAATAGTGATTTAGTTGCAGAGGTAAAATCATCCTGGTGTTTCACATATTTAGTAACGATTAAGATTTCTGAACGAACACTTTAAAAGAGTAGGTGGTTAAGTGGTGTTTACATTATGTTTGGCTAAACTTATTACGCATATCTACAATTGGCATATAAATCAATTTTTAGAAATAAACTTGTCCAATTGGAGGATAATCCATTTTTTTCGTTTTTTCTTTGGTAAGGTAGTTGGTATTATTAAAATTTATAGCAATAATACTAAGTGGAATCCTTCTCAAAGTTACATTTCAAATTGTGTTATTTAACTCGTGAACGTAGTTTGACTCCGCTACGTAACACGCATTATAAAACCGCTATGTGGTTCTGTCTTGCTACCGATTCTTGAAACTACTCGACTAATCAGTATACAACTGCATAAAAAGCAAGAAACGCAATAGTTGTGTTTTCTTGCTAAATATTCACAATATCCAAACGCTTCTCTCTCATGATTACAGTTACAGCGACATCACAGTGGGGCAAATTCCTTATCTAGCGGTGCAAAAGTCAAAAAGTGAAAGTCAGATCTAGGTATATTTTACATGACCCATTTATTCAGAATCCTTATCTAAACCAGCTGATGAGAATTCACGGCCCCGTGTCAATCCAATTCGTATCTATCCTGTGGAACATCAGGACATATTACTCACCGATACATCCATCGTGTATTAGTGGACTTTTTATATTGTATATTTTAGTTAACAGGTTTGTGAGATGTTTTAAAAACAAATTATTTCTAGATGGATGACTCAAGGAGAGATAAGAACCACATTTTCCCTAATTTTATTTTTCCATTTTACTTATAAAATTAAAATATTTAATACCTATTATTATAACATGAAATTTTTAGACTAAGTCTGTTATAACTTCTGATCTCCACCCAGAACCAATTCAATTTTGTTATTTATATAAACTACAACATCTCATCTCACTGTTAGTGCAAGTTTTATATGCAGCCGTCTGCAGCCGAGGGATACATGGTACTTTTTCAGGCCGTATGTCAATTCGAAGAAAAGAAACTTTTAATATATAATGCAATGAAAAGCATCTGGGTGAAACAAATACAGCGGGATTTAATTATGTTCTCGCACATTAAACATTGGTGATAATGATGACGTCAGAGATGTACATTTACAAGAAAGACATTGTAAAAGCTTTTACTTTCAGGATTCAAGCTTAGTGCACAAGTCACTCTAGGATGTTAAAGAGAGTTTTAAATCGTGAATATGGCTGGTTAAAGGGAGAAATACTGTTCTCTGAAAGGAATACAGCACCAAATACAGCTGATAAAAACATCGGTCGTCCGGAAAAGTGTCAGGAACTCTCAGTTTCGGCTAAAAGACGTAGAGTAACTCCATTACTGCACAATACAAGTGTGGGAGAATTAACTTCGGCTGCCAGTAGCAGTCTTTATATAAGTGGCTAAAGAGATGCCGCTCACTTGGACTGGAATATATCTGATTCAAAAACAGTTTTAGCTATGAAAAACACCAGGAAAACACCTAGTTCACAAAACAGAAAATACACGTCCGAAGAAACCCTCTTACTGTTTATAGAAGGCCGTTTTACAATCATTCATACTGCTTAATGGTGTTGGAGTTATAAACCATAATGTTCATATTTATACTTTTTACAAGGAGATAACTAAAGCAAAACAATCTTGCTATCGTCTCCAGCACAAAATTACCGTAACTGAAACGTCTGCAGAGGTGACCTTAAAGGGGTAAACCACACTGATGAAAGACTTGTTCAGTTGCTTGAAAATGTGATCATTAATATTCCAGGTAGTAAGAATTTAGAGTTCAGTCTAATATGTAAATGGGGTTGTGGCGGAAGCTCCAGACATTCTGCATACAAACCGTACCGAATAGACGAGACACACAGGGTTGGATATCGCTTAGGTCGTATTAATGAATACTCAAATATAATTTTCAAAGTTATATGTACAAGTAGTATGTATAATTGCGGCAAATAAACATAAAAGCACAACTTCTAGATGTTAAACATAAAATAATGTACTGCAACGTTGCTACCAAATAGAGTGATAATGAACTAAATTATATCATATGGGTGGGCCTAATGGCTGCAATTTTGTATGGGAACTTAATAATTGTAAAACTTTCAAATTAACTTCCCCTTACGTTGATGTCGACTTACAAGCGCAGGCTTCAGCATCTTGGCTCGACATTGCAGCTGTAGTCGGAAAAGTGAAGATTAGTAGATTAGAAGTCTAAAAACACTCGAAGTTAAATTTAGAGACTCGATTTAACTCGCCTAAAACAAAATCACGGCGGTATTAGTCATTTATAGAGAGAACTTAAGATTCATGGGAATGTGGTCTCGTCCGAAGGACATCACCACTCTATTATCCATATTAATCTGCCAAATAAAACATCAACCAAGGTAAGTTAATATTTACAACTTTACTTTACATTACATTTAAAATCAGATGTCTCACATGACAGGGCTAATTTATAATACGAAATTATAAATTTACTTAAGGACAAGGCGCGCGAGGTGTTGCCCGGCAGCAGGATCGGCAGCTACAAAGTTCACAAGAGAAAAAACTAATACGCGTGCCAGTTAAGTTATTAATCCGCCAAGATTTTGGTTCCAAGAACATGGAATGTAACTTATATTAACCAGTAACGAGTAACAGGGTTGCGAAAGTATGTATTATATAAAATACAACTAAATAATGTTACAAAACAAAGGTTCATTTCAGATGAGGAAACCGATTACTTCTTACTTTTGGTAAGTGTTGGGACTCTACTACCGAAACAAAGATATTATGATACCATTATTCGACGACATCCTAGGCCGTGCTCTACACGAATTTATAGATAAATTAAAATTATTTTAAGCAAAATAATAAGGAACGTATTTCAAAAGAAGTAGAGAACGTCATAAATCATATCGCCGAACTAACACCTACAGTTATTAATCTCAATAATATAGAATTGTTTTTGTAGTTACGATTTTCATCTTACGATGATTGATGGCAAGACTTTCGGAGCCTTGTGGAATTTGTGGTGCAAGACCATCAGAGATGAAAAGACTAAAAGACGTCAAGAACAGGAAAATTGACGTAACTCGTTACGAGTACGGACTTTCAACACCCCACGCTCACATTCGATGTTTGGAGTGCTTGTTACATTTGCCCTATAGTTTAGACGTTAAGAATTACCAGATTAGAGACAAATAGGAGAGAGAAAAGTGTAAGAAAATAAATAAATATATTCAAGACCAACTAAAAAGGCAGATGTTTTTGATGGCTGATGTTCCAAAACCAGGATATGGCACTACACACGAAGGAAATACTGCTAGAATATGTTTCAGTCAGTATGAATTAGCATCGACGATCACTGGGATATATTCAAATCTTATGAAGGGTGTTGGTGTGTTACTAAAATCTTTATCTGATTCAAGCTAACACGAACTTGATTCGAAGGCATTTGGTCTACGCTATCGGTACATCTAAATTGTTTGTAAAACACTTTACCCTTCATATAATATGCCTTCTAGTGTACATAGAATATTAGTTCATGGGGCGGACATCATTGAAGCAGTAACATTGCCCATTGTAATACATTCAAAAGAAGTTTTTGAGGCTAGAAACAAAAATATCAGAATATTTCGAGAGCACAACGCAAGGAAAAAATCCCGAATACGTGAAATGAAAAACCACCTCCTTTCATTGTTCTTCACATCAGATTCACTTATATCATAAAATATCCTTTAATTAAGTGTCAAAATAAAAACATAAGAAGTCAATTTTCAACGAAGACATCAAAAAGCTATTACTTATCCAAGCAGGTCTGACGAATCTGATTGTGAATAAGAAGGTCCAATAGTCTAAACTAATTATTTTATATTCTACATTTTATTATGTATTATTTTTATTCTTGAGTGTGCTCTTTAAATCATGTTATTCTCAAAGGCATTGCCTCATAACTTTCTGTGAACATGTTCATTAGGATTTGAATATTATTAATATATAAATAATTTTAACTCATGTAGGAATTTAATAAAATATGCAATAATTGAAATAATAAAATAAATTTGTTTGGATTTAAAATATTAAATGCGTCTAAACTAAGGGGTAGAATATCTAGGTAAAAGAAGATTTAATTCCTTTCTTTGTTTCAGGTGGAAATTTCTCAAATAACTTTATTGATTTTCAGCTAAAACGTTAAAAAATCAATAAACTTGACTTTTTAGGCTTGAAGGTTTAAATAAAGTATGTACAAGTACACAACGCAGCAGTTTAATAATAATTGTTAATTAAATTAATGCTGTATTATTCACAGTGTAGCTATTTTTTGTGCTACTTTGCAGTTAAAATATTCGTTGAATTACAATTGTACATATTATTTATGAGATAATTGTCAATTACATTAAGTAAAAAGCGAGTGTAAGGCATTAAAACCTTAAAAATGCCCCAACATATTAAACCATTATTAAATCTTTTGGAGCTAATCAGTTAGTAGGATTTCAGTAAATAGACCTTAAAATATTATTATTTGTTATTCTTAATTATATTTCATGGCAAAAAGTGCATTATACGGACGGATCCTATATTAGAATTAAACTTTTGCACTGCTAGAATAGCGATTTGCCCCACTGCGTGACACTGTGTGTAAACAAAGGGGCGAGACTTTTTAATCAGAACGTTATTTGTTTTTTAATGTCGGGAAAAAATTGTGAAGAAAAGTATTTAATATTTTGATTATAAATTGTAGAAGAAACTGTTCGAGACAATAAAACCGACCGATAGGTGTAGGATTTTCAATTATTGCCTGACAATAATAAATCATTTGGAGCATAACAATGTGACCTTATAGTGATTTTATCAATATTAGCTAAGATATTGAGTGTTTATAAAATTACTGAGTTTTTGTTCTAGCTTTGTTCAAAAGAGCCCAAAGCCGTAGGGGTTCACCGTAATCAATAAAATAACCACTTCGAAGCATATGCAGATAATTTTATGTTGTACAAGTATTAAATCAATAACTGTTCTTAAGAACATAAAAAATAGATTATATTTTAAGTCAGGTAGAATATTATTCAAAGTATATATATATATATATATATATATATACAGGGTGTATATTATGTCTGGAAACACCCAAATATATCCTTTAATAATTTAAATATAAATTTGAAACCTTTTACAATCGTGATAGAGATTGGGCATCTACTTTTTGGAACAATGTTTTGTTATGTCACAACCAACGGGGGACGTCCTGCCGAGGGTATCGTGAATATTCTTAAATGGAAGCCTATACCTTTGTGATACATAATTTGTAAAGGTAATAGCTTACTGAATTGAATGCCACAAACCGCATCTCAAAGGTAATTATTCTATCAGAAAATAGAGCATTTTTTAGTATTGAAAATTTACTGATGTTCAACAATGTAATTTTAACATGGTTCTTGCCACAAAAATGTGTTACACTAATTTTTTAGCATTTTTTTAAATGTTCAATTAAAATAAAATAAACAATTTATTTTTAAGCTGGTTTCATTAGTACAAATTTACCAGTTTTTATTACAATGAATAAAACTTATGAGTCACTTTCTCTGATTACTTATGAATCTGTACTTGGTGTTTTCCAGTCAGCAGGAAGGTTTAAAGAGACAAAGGTCACTAGCCTATGAGAAACATTATTCTATTAGCACAAATTTGCCAGTTTTTATTACAGTACAATTATGGAAATACTTATGTTATTGATTTCTTATTACAAATAAAAAATAATAATGTATGCTGTTAGAAAAGTCTTACAACAAACGTTTTACCTGCATTTGGTGTCAAAGCAATTGTTCGAACTGTGTTCCTTCTACGGTTTGACAATGAGCCAATCTTGTGTAAAATGATTCGACAGAGTTGCCTAACATTTCTTCAGTTATCAAAGCAATCTCCTCTATAATCCTGTTTCTTAGGTCTTCCAAATTATGAGGCTTTTCTTCTATAAACATTGGGATTTTAAATGACCCCATAGGAAATAATCGATTGGTGACAAATCCGGAGATCTTGGAGGCCATTCGATTTCTCCTCTTCGGCCAATCCATTTATGAGGAAACCTTAAATCCAAATACTCTCTTACCTGTCTCCCATAATGGGGTGGAGCACCATCCTGCTGAAACCATACATTATCAAAGTATTCTCCTGATGCAATTTGAATAGCTGGGATTATTTCATTTTGGAGCATATTGTAGTAAAGTGTCGGCATTTAAATTTCCATTGATGAAAAAGGGTCCAACAATATTGTTACCTAAAATTCCACACCATACGTTCAGTTTTTGTGGTTGCTGTGAATGGGACTCAGTAATCCAATGTGGGGTTTTCACTAGCCCAGTAACGGCAAATTGTGCCTGTTAACATTGCCATTTAGGAAAAAAGTTGCCTCATCAGAAAATAGTATGTTGGTCAGAAAATCTCTATTGTCATCACATTTGCGCATCACAAGTTCACAAAACTCAACTCTTCTGTCGTAATAATCATCCTCACTTAACCTGTTGGACTAAATGAACTTTAAATGGTTTGTATTTATTAATTTTCAAAATCTTACTCACAGACATAGGGTGCATATCATGTTGCTGTGCAGCTTTTCTGAGCGATGTATGTGGGTCTTCAATAAATGTTTGCAAAAACATCTAGTGCATGTTCTTCATCTGTTGCAGATTGTATCCTACCCGACTTTGGCTGATTACGTACACTCCCTGTCATTTCAAAACGCTCAATAGTTTTTGATATTGTTGAAAACACTTATGGGATTCCTTTCTGGGAAAGTGTCATTAAACAAATTACAAACTTCCCGATAAGATCTTTGACGATCGCCATATCCTCGCATCATCAACAGAGTAATTCGTTCTCTTTCAGACAATTCCATTAAAATGCCAAATAAAAACTGAACTACTGTAATTAGATAACTTGTTGACAGCAATGCTTTCAGAGACACTGATTAACTCGACAGGAATGATATGACCTTTGTCCATTTGTAATTCCCAAGCTTAGACCTGTCTAGTGAAAGCTCCATGCTCAACAAACTGAAACCTGTAGACCAGATGATTAATAACACAATAATGTTTCTCATAGGCTAGTGACCTTTGTCTCTTTAAAACCTTCCTGCTGACTGGAAAACACCAAGTACAGATTCATAAGTAATCAGAGAAAGTGACTCATAAGTTTTATTCATTGTAATAAAAAACTGGTAAATTTTGTACTAATAAACCAGCTTAAAAATAAAATTGTTTATTTTATTTTAATTGAACATTTAAAAAATGCTAAAAAATTAGTGTAACACATTTTGTGGCAAGAACCATGTTAAAATTACATTGTTGAACATCAGTAAATTTTCAATACTAAAAATGCTCTATTTTTCTGATAGAATAATTCCTTTGAGATGCGGTTTGTGGCATTCAATTCAGTAAGCTATTACCTTTAAAAATTATGTATCACAAGGTATAGGCTTCCATTAAGAATATTCACGATACCCTCGGCAGGACGTCCCCCGTTGGTGTGACATAACAAAACATTGTTCCAAAAAGTAGATGCCCAATCTCTATCACGATTGTAAGAGGTTTCAAATTTATATTTAAATTATTAAAGGATATATTTGGGTGTTTTCCAGACATAATATACACCCTGTATATATATATATATATATATATATATATATATATATATATATATATATATATATATAAAATATTCGATAATTCAGAATACGTAGTCAATAACAAGCATGTTTAAGTTCGTATACGTTTTACATTTTTGAGGTTTGTATAATGTAATGTTTGCAGACTAATCGCGTAGTTTTCATCCAAATAACTATATGGTAAATAAATATTTTTAAAATTTTTTCCCCTAGAACTTACTTAGAAAAAAACTCTTCGCTTGGTAAAATGAGACATTCTTCACTTTACTTTGTTACTTTTTGTTTCCCTGGCTATGTAGAAGTAAAACACCATGTTTGCCATAGTAACAGTTACATTCAAATAGTTAAACTTTTTGCAATACACTACAAAATTAAACAAACGATTGTTTATGAAATTTAACTCCAAATACCAAAGTCTATATGTTATTATACTTCTCCCTTTTTACTTTCAGCCATGGCGGTGACTTGCCATCATGCGTTTGTCGTTTGTCTTTACTTATGCTAAAAGTTTCTATAATAAAAACAATTATTTGCTATTTGAAATAATTACCCGTAATAACGACAATGTATGCCAGAAGGACAGACATAAATATGTATGTAGTACACTTATACGGTAATAGTTCACATAGCTCAGTTATATATTTATATCTACTTTATGATATGGAAAGGTTTTTACTCATGAAACTTTTTCTGAACATAAATTAATAATCTGGGCTGTCATCTAACATCAAATTACCTTGAATTGTATAAATAACAGTTTGCCTATTACTCAGCCTGCAGAAACTTTGGAGATTGTTAATGAACCTATGAAATCTTTGAACACTAGGATAAAAACGGATTTAGAGCAATATGTGCTACCTCGTGGTCATTAATTCGTTTTACTAAAAATACCTCTCGCCTGCCTGTCTCAATATTTTACTCCATATGTACAAGGTGTTTACGAAATCTCCAATAATGTTGGGAATTTGTTGAAAACAGTAACTGTCGTAATGCACGGCAAATTTGTCATTGTTTACTTCACCATTAACCGTGCATTAAAACTGGTAAAAACTTGTATTTTTAAAACAATTATTTACTAACCAATTTTTATGATTTATGTTTCAAAATGTTTGCAATTAGATTTATCAAATATAAATATTTAAAACAATGTCATAATAAAATTAGTTTTTGCTGTGTTTAGCTTTAAACATTTCATCTGTCCGCCATCTTGAAATGTTTTTAATATTATACTATCATGTCATGCATGTGATATGATAGTATAATATTAATTGATCTTTTCATTTTAAATGTAACATAAATGATTGAGCCAGATTTGAATTTTTCCTGTTTTCTGTAATTTGAAATAGAAAATAAAAACTAAAGATCACACACATACAAATGGCCGGTAAATTAAACATGTCTTATACTACTTCTTTTTGACACGAATAACAAATTCCCAAAATATTTCCGGAGAGTACTTAAACACCCTGTATATTTTCAAAAGTGTTTCTATTTAGCATTTGTGAAACGGTCATTTAGATTCGCTGTTTGGTTTATTTTATTTGGTACCTCTTGTGGTTTTAGTACTGTGGTTTGCCACCGATCGTCAGCCTATTGCATCCACTTACCGTGATCGCAGCATGTAAACACGATAAAATAATTTCTAAATGTGGCAAGTGACACGAACGAAACAGATTACAGTAGTAACAATGAGGAAGGGATATGTGGAAGTGGGGACTGAAGATAGTGGGACTGGATCAGTGTGCCGCGGCCGCTTCACAGTGTAGTGTGGTGATCCTCATCAGTGATTTTTGGCTGGATTCCTATACCGAATAGGTCAGTGTTAACATGCCTTATCACTTTCATTATCATGTCGTCTTAATAATGCAATATAAAATTGAACCTTTACTTTTTTCTAATTCTTTTTTAGTTTTCAAAACAATTAAAGAATAAATACAGGGTGAAATTTATTTCGATTGATTTTATATTTTCATGTTGTACTTATTAAAACAAAGAAAAACAAATAGTAGAACACAACAAATTTCCACTCAATTTCTCATTAGATTTCTATGTGCATTTTGTCAAGATATTATGCAGTGGTTTCCAACATACCTACAACATCAAATAGCATTGTTATGTCGTACCAACTTTTAAGATAATTCACGGATAATTGTTTTTAGATTTATTACTCAATATAAGAAATCACACTGCTTCTCTGTTAGCCTTTATAATCATTATCGACACAATAACAAACCGTAATATCTGTTGATTCGTCAACACAGGTATAAAGGTTATGTTTGTTTTTACATGTTTACCATTCTTTTTTATTGAGAATAAAAAAGTGGTGCGACCAGAATGTTTAAACTTGTCAATAGTTTGTTTTATATTTGGTTAAAAATTAATATAGCACGGGATATTTATGGCATTATCGACCATTTTGGGCACAAAATATTTTATTATTTAAAAATAATGTCACCCATTCAGTAAAGTAGATGATACGAAGTTCTTATTTATTTTACTCGTATATTTTAAGTTAAAATTAAATATGAAACTTATTATAGTTGTTTTAATTATAATAATGTCAAGGTGTTACGAAATACAATTTTAACTGTAAACTTACTACTTTCTGTTGGTCTTATATTAGCGAAAAACTAAAATTTGTTTCTGCATAAAATATATTTAAATGTTTAAAAAATGTAGTACATTAAATTTTAACTCACACCATCGTCGAATAGTACATAACCGTTCATTAAAGTCCACATAAAATAGACTGTCCACATCAACATTTAAAGTTGTTATAGGAAACAAAAACGTGTTGATGGTATGTTTTATTTTGTTTTTGTTGTTTGTTGTTTTTTTATATATTTTCTATTCATCCGAACAAAAGTTTATTAAATGTTTGCTTTCAGTTTTCAAATTCAGTTAAGGAGGTTTTACTTGAAAAACAAGATGAAGACTGTACGTACACTACCCTGCTCACATACGGTGCTAATTATGACCATTCTCTGTCTGTGTAGTCTTCAAGGTGAGTTTTCAAACATAAAAACATAAACATAGTGAAACTAAGCATTTCATCCTTAGTACCCAAGGATACCTTAATAGGTACGAAACATATTAGCAAAGAGTAGTGTATTATGCTAATACATTATATTATATTGGTGCTTTTATTTTGTGCTTATAGTTTGAGATCGTGTTAGTGGAATTGAGAAATCATTTATATAGCTTCTTGGCTTTTGAGTGCGCCAGAGCTTTGAGAGTAGAAGCTTTCATTCTTTGTTTTTTCAGAATTTATAGTAGGTTTCAAATCATCATAGTTCTAGTTTATATTAACACTTAACAACGATTATCACATGTTCTGAAATATCCTATTCGCTGTTAAACCTCTCCAGGATTAAGTAACATGGCTGTCTTTAAAACAAATATAATTCCATACAGAAACTCTTTACCAAAATATATCCTTATTCAACATTCTAAAACAAATTAAACTTTTTTTAATTAGTACCTTAATCCATTAGTGAATTTTAAAAAGTGTTACCTCTCTGACACACATTCTTTTTCTAGATTTGGCGTTTGAATTTTAATCCCCACCTGTCAAAGACTACAAAGTAAGGAGCCTAACATGCGTAGTAAGTGGCCGAGAGAGCTATCACAGTACAAGGAAAAAAGTTGTGATAATTCAACGGTAACATTGATTTATATCTCGGAATCAGAAATTGACGTCATATTAGCAAACATTGATCAGCCCTCCATATTTGTATTAAATATATTTTTTTCATCTCTCGATGGAACATTAATATATTGAATTAGTATGCGTGTAAATTAAACAAATAACTATTTGTTTTATATTTCTATATTTAATAAATATTTATCCTATTGGAGCGGCTATAAAACGAAGCATAATATTAATTGGTCGCTAGTGACCATCTGTTTCATATCTTTCAAACATCATAATATTTATATTCAATATCTTTGCTAGTACATATACATATAACTCATTTCTTCAGTAAAAGTTTTTCGTGTATTCGAAACATATATTATCGTCCTGGTTGCATGTTATTGAAGGCGTCTGTGACCCAACATAAGGTGCACCTTTAAGGATAAAGTAATCTCCGTATATACAAGAACCACTGATACAGTATTTATTTTAAATATATTGACGTATACCAAGTTGAATTCGTCATATTCGAATTCGATGTATTTTTATTACAAAAATTTTGTTTTTGGTGTGAACTTTTACTTATCAAAGTTTTTTAGAGTATTTTAACATGGTAAACTATACGTCTACTAGCTTTGGGTTTCTTTGTTATTGTTATGCTTTATTAATATTTTCAAGAATATTAGTTTTATTAAACTCAATAATAATAAATTAATTTTAAGAATTTATGATTATTTTTCATCCTGTTATTTTAAAACTTTTTTATATTACAAGAATCTAAATTTTTATTTCACGAATCTGATAAGTAAGATTATTTTTATTAAGATTTTGATTTATTGAATCATTACTAATGTTTATAAAGATCTTTCTAAATCCTTACTTTACCTATTTCTGTGTGTCGTATATTGTTTAAAAACAAACTTCAAGACAGCCAAAACATCAATAAATAATTAAATTTATGAAAATAAAGAAAAATCTATGTCTAATTGGTTATGGTAGTCTAACATGTGTACTGTATTCAAGCGTCAAATTTTAAACTTTTATTAATTTTTATTAGAATAATTGTTTTATGTACGTCTCATATTTATATTTGTTCGTTATTATAACTAGACACTATTTGTAGGATGCAATAGAGAGAATCTTATATTCATAATCACTTTGTGTAATCTATAAGATCCGCTATGAACACAGGAAGAGTAACATATGGTATTGCAAAACTATAATACAAGTAAATTTGAATTTCCTGTAACAAATTAAAGTACACATACTTAAATTACACGAAATTTCAAGCAATCACCCCATCTATGCTACGTAAGGTGCAAGTTGATAAGTATTCTGTGCAAAAAATAGTCCATTTTATAGTATTCAATCTGCTCTTACGCTAAGTGTAGTTTTCTTGAAAAACTAAGTAAGACGCCTTCTCATTTCTAACATATTTATGTGACTTACCACAATAATATAAAACAATATCAAGAACTCATTTGTAATATGTGAAATTCTTGAACTATATGTTAACCGAAAACTCTTATTTTACTAACAAAAAAGGAAGGTGGTATTAAATTGCACTACAACAGAATGAATCATGACTTTTGTTATATTTACAACTGACAGATAGGTGCACTTCTGTACTAAATTTCTCAGCATATGGAATTTGTGAATAGCTTCTGAGACTTATCTAATAACGTCACTAAGTATCTTAGTAAAACGTAACTATTTATGATAGTTAGCTTGGAAAAATGGATGGCCAATCCATTTTGATCGATTATATTTGAGGGGAAATAACGGTATATTTATCAAGAGCGATCGTAGATATTACATATTCATATCGTTGTTAATATATTCACATTTCTTTGTAATGATATTACCTGAAAGGTATTAGTAATAAAACTTATTCAATTAGTGTTAAGCATTTTAGTATAAACCTCGTTATTAAAAATAAACTATGCTATTTAAAATGGTAAGGTAAGATATTTTTGGGGGTTTGATATTATCAAGAATAATTTTCAATCGTATGTACTTTAAATAAGTTTTGTGGAGCAAAGCTTAGAAGCCTCCATGCACCAAATAAAGAGAGATATACTGAGAGAGAGAAAAAAATTATATATACAATAATATATTATAATATCTATTCTATTTTGTTGTTTGTACGCAAACAGTAGTCATGTTTCGTCTGTTATTGCACGTTTATTTATCGGTTTATTTTCTTTCCTTGTACTATATCATGTGGACGTGAACAAACCAATTGGTGTTTAAGTTCATCACCATGTCGAAATTTATGCCTAAATATAAAATTTAATTTTCACTTTTAATGTTGTTCAGTTATATGGGTAAAATACGGGTGACAGTTCGAAACTAACATTTTAGCCAAAAAAATCAATTTATCATGTAAATTTCATGTAGTACAAGCATCGTAAACTCTTCAATTTATTGTTTATGACGTGATACGAGTACAACGCGTATCTTGTATTTTAGTATTAAAATAAAAAGTATACTAAAAGAACTGGAGGAAATTAAACTAAAACACAAAACTGGCCTCAGACAATAGACCTAAACAGGAAATTACGTACTTATAGTACTTTTTAAATGTTATTTAATTCAAATTTTGTAAATGCACTCTTGGTTTATATCATTGGCATAACTTCATTTATTTATGAAGTTCATTTCAATATTCATTAACCTTACTTGGTTATCGCTAATTCTGTATAGTTGAACTAGCTTGGAGTTCACGTCTTTTGTCGGTCGCCTACGTGATAAGGTACTAATTAATCATGTAGGATAGGTAAACCCTTCTTAATAAAAGTGAATTATTATGTTATAAGAGTAAATATATTAATCATGGTATATAATAGGTCGTAGTATATGACAATTTTATTATATTCACATTCAATCATATTCTGCGTTTTATCGGTTTCAGACAGAATTTGTTTAAATATCATAGTATTTATGAACTACTTCTTGCTAGCATAATCAGTAGCATGTGGCAAATTAAGAGAATTAGCACATGACTGAGATCTAGTTAGTTCTGTCCATTTCCAGGTTTCGGAGAGGATTGACCCGCCAGACCGGTGTATTTTAAGAGACAATTGAGTCTACAGATATTTTTAGAAGAGACCTGACTATTGTTGTTTCCTTGGCAAGCGCGCCCATCTTTTGTTGTCAAACAATTCATTAAAATTCAACTGTTTGGTTCTATACAAACATAGTAATTCACAATTGAGTTTTGCCATTTATTACGATACTCATATATAATATTATAATACAAAAGTAATAACATTTAATTGTATACATAAATATATATGACAGAAAAAATGTATATATATAATATCGTGAAATGCGGTTGTTTGTTTCATGAAGTAATAAAGTTATAAAATTAATCATTTAATCTAAGTAATTAATCTTTCATACACTAAATATAAGCATACAAAAATTAAATAATAATGTCCTATCACGTTGTCTCGAAGAAGCAAGCCTATCCTACTCAAATTACTCAAGTTAAATAGAAGTTAGTTTATTTAATTGTTTGTTACATGTAAGAAACAAAATGAAAGATTAATAACTTTTGATAAATTCCACTAACTTCACGTGCATTCATAAAAAGCCAGATTTTAGTATTAGGGAACCAATCAGATCAAATTTAGAAATATGACTAAGACAAATTAAATAACAGTTAACAAGTAGAAACTAAGGGTAGAGGCGTAACTTAGAGGTAAATAACTAACCTAAGACATAATTAAAAACTAGGTTAAAAAGCAGATCATATCAGAGCGTTGTCACACGCATAAGACAGAAATCACAACCACCATGCTGTGTGTCAACTTCACTAACTATAAAATATGCAGCTAATAAAAAACTAAACACAACACTAATTACAACCGAACTACAGAATACAGATCAAAATACGTCTGCATTCCAACCACCTACGACTGCCACATGCTATTTCTTTCACAATCCTCACCAGAGAACATACACTTGACTTTACTTCTAACGAAACGTATTTGAAATAAACAGCAATTACAATAACAAATATTTTATTGATATTTAACAAAATTAATTTATGTAATCAAGGCAAACTGAATACAACATATTTTTAACTAAACGTGTTTACTACTAATATCTTACTTTTAAAATGTAAATAAAACTTAATTTAAATTACTACAAACCATTCTAGATCGGGATATTCAAATAATTGAAGACAAAAATGTCTAAAATGTGTAAAATGTTTATATTAAAATTTTAATTTAGGAATGTATATAATGTTATGTTCCATAAATTTGTGTACAATATTTCCATTGAGTGCAATGCCCTAGAAAACAAAAAAAAATCAGGTTTGTTTAGAATTAATTCTAATTTAATTTTGTTGTAAAATCTGATTTCTGCTTGAGACGGAAGATTTCTAAATACATTTATTCTGTGTTTCCTGAGCTCTGGTGGTTTGATAATTGTGTGTTGTGATTTCGGTAAATCTTGGATGCAATATTGTTTCTAACATCTATAAGTAAGGGAAGGCCAGACGTTCTATTTTTTAAGCAGTTTTACATATCTCTTAAGCTGTAGTTGTTTAATGATTCGTTTGGACTCTTTTGTAAGATAAACACTCTCTGAAACTCAATTTCATTACAACATCCGTAAACAGCAATACCTTATTATAAGTGAGGATATATAAGTCCATAAAAGGCCATCAATGCATATATGCCAGAAGAAGCTCTTGAACCATCATTATTACAACAATAAATTCCTTAAAATGCATTTCTTATCAACGTAAATTCTTAAACGTTTTGTACAATTTACCTCCTTAGTTATGATTTCATTAATCATACCATGTTGTTAGTGTCCTCAACAGGAACATGGCAACTACAACATTTTATAACATTAGAATTTGCTGGCATTTTTTAAGTAACAAAATTAATAACCAATACAACTCAAATATTAATCCAACAAAAAAACCCTTAGTCTTTTTCAAATAAGGAGGATTCTTATGAAAAGCACCAATAAAAATGAACCTGTCACAAAAAAACACCTCTTACAGAAAACATAATATCAAAGAAAGAGATTTGCCCTAAATATGATAATAATATTGATAAATGATCAATAATTAATGATTGACTTGCTCAATGCCGATCTCGAGCGTCGCTGGAGAGATTCACCTACTTTGTTAGTATAATATTTGTTGAAATCCAAATCATAAATTATAAAGATATGATCCAAATTAGGATTATTTTGAAATTTAGGAATATCATAACATTCATACATAGTCCAAAACTGGCTTAAACTAAGAAGCTGTTGATACTGTCGGCGTAAGTTTACCCAAGAGGCTGAAAAATATGTTTATATTAAATGTTAAGTATACAATACTTAATCATTAGTTTAATACACATAGCAAAAATAAAACGTTACTTTGTAACTTTTACTACAGATAAAAAGACTGTTATAAAACCCATCTTAGTTGTTTTTTTTGACTGAATTAGGCCTTTTAGATAAACAAACCTATTTTACCACAAATAACTTAGACCGAAATAAACTACAATGCCCGTAGCTATACACTTTTGGGCTGCAAAGGCTTCTTAATTTCTTTGATAGCGGAAATAAAATAACAAAACCATTAGGTGTGTTCAAAACAATTAAAATATTTTCTCATCTTTCGTACGAGTATATATTCTTCATCAAAATCAACCACGTTTCAAAATTACATAGAGCCCTATTATTCATTACATAATGATTGTGTTAACTGAAAAGTTAAGGACTTCGAATTCAGGATTCTCAATGCAGCCCTAAGTTTAACTGGTACTGAAATCGTGTCTAATAAAACATTGGAGAGAAATTCAAGGTTTTTCACAGTACTTATAAAAACTATTTCATTTACCGAATTGAGATCCCAAGAACACAGCTATTTAAATGTAAATCTAAAGTAGGTTAGCAGCTTCAAATATTTCTCGGTAATTATCGCCTAAATCAGGTGTGTTTAAAATGACATTTAAAAGGATTCCCGCGATATATTTGTTTTTTATCGGTAGTAATTTATGTGCGAAGCCGCGGTTTATTATATTTTATTGCTCTTAATTTTCCAAACAATACAACAATTTAGATTACCGAGCTAACATACCGCTATCACGGGTATCACTAGTATATAAGTAACTGTTTACTAGTTTCCTGTGTTTAGTACCACTCTGATACTGCTGTACACGTCGGTACCAAGCGACTATTCAATTAATGATTAATGATTTTCATAACATTCGACCTTGGACAGAAGAGCATGCTTGATGGGCCGGCCGATAAGTATTTCTTGAAAAATTTCACTATGTTCGGTACAAATTCTGATAAAGCTGTACAGATTACTATTATATAAGTATTAAATCATTGTATAATAGTTTTCTAAAAATTTTAACAAGGCCTGACGGGCATGTCGCTGGCCCACCCAATACGTTTTTGACAATACTTGCTGTGTTTGCTACTCCTGGACAAATCATTACTAAGTGAGTACTAAATCGTGGCATAATTCTTTTTTTTTCAGAAAACTCCACCATGGCATGAAATTCAAAAATTTGCAGAGTGGGCTTGCAGCTGGCCTAGCTATTACGTTTCCTTTAATAACTTTGTAGCATGTTAAGTTCAAATTTTTGTCCTGCTGTACAAGTACTAATAAATGTGTAAGTTTTAATACCGGTTTTTCATGAAATTCCAACACGGCATGAAAATATATCGTGGTCAGGTTGGCGTATTGCTGGCATGAATCCACTAAGGCATGAACTTCCAACATGGCCGTGCGGGCATGTCGGTGGCCTGTCCATTTCGTTTTTTGCTAATGACGTTTTACTGATTTGTATATAAAATACCCAGCTGTACACACTAGTATTAAATAGTGGTTGAATTGTTATCGTAACATTGTTATCGTGAATTTCCAACATTCCTTGGAAACATTTCGCTTCCCCGACAACTACATTTTTGTTCATAACCTTTTACTGCGTTGGATAAAAATTATAATACTGGTGTAAACATCCAACAAACCTCAGACTAATGCTGCCTAGTACCGTTTATTTTTCATCTAAATATAATTAATACTTGCCATTACACGAAATTCTACCACGACATGAAATTCCAACAAGGCTGGATGAGTATGTCGCTAGCCCGTCTATTACGTTTTGGTAAATATAATTTTACTTTGTTGGGTACAAAATGTTATACTTCTCTATAATCAGTACAAAATGAGTACTTAAACGTAATTATTTTTATATAATTCAACATGGCCGGGCTGACGTCCCTGACCGGTTACACGTTCTTTAGCAAATAACTTTTGGCTGCTTTCGGTAAAATCTAAGTGTTGAAGAAATTGGTACAAATAAAATGAGTAGTAAATTATAGTATAATTATGCAATTTTTCGTATCATGTGGACAATATGTCGTCAAAACATGATTTAAAAATCTATTACTGTAGTATTTTTATCATAAATTTGTACTTAATATCGAAGTAATAATCAATATTTTTAATAAAAATGTATTACATATTTATAAACTTTCATAAATATATATTTCTATCGCTGTACAGCGATAATAACATTATTATTTACAGTTTTAAAATTTATATGTGTTTTGTCACAGTATATTAGAGAAAGCCGCATGTCATTACTACAAAACATTTCAGAACTATTAACTTTTGAACATAAATCCAAATCCGTCAAGAAATTTTTGAATTGAATACAAAGCCTGAGGTAGCAATATGTACTATGTTTATGTATAATAATCGCAATATATTGTAGGGTTCTAGAAACAAGGATAGGAGCCTTGAAACCTAATTCTGAAAGTCAAGTGATAAGAGGCATTGAAGATAAGCCCACGAAACAGATATGCAGTACTTTGCAGTGGTAATTATACTCAAGAATGAATGTTTCGGAGTATGCGATTATTTTTTAACAGTATCATTCAGAAGTTAAAATCTGAATTTCTTTGAGAATCTTTAGAAAGGTCTTCAAAATATCCTAAAGGCATTGATGGACTAAATTGCGATTTAGAGGCGTAGCATATGACAACCCCTTTCGATCCCAGTCACGTTTTTCCAAATATTTCCTAAAAATATATTCTGTAATGTATCTGCTACAAATGCCAGCTTTATATCTCCCGTTTACGCATCTTAAATTTCTTTAGTAATCATTTACCAATTTTAATTAAATATAAATCAATAAGGAACAAAGCAATGAAAAGAAAAGATCCACCCTACATAAAGGTAACATGCAATGATATTTACTCAAATATCATATTTTTCATAACAATTCGAACAACAGTAAAGTTACAAATAGGAATTTAATTAATTTTTAAACGTGACATTTTTTCCTCTCGCTTCATCGTTTATGACCAATCGTTGTGCATATGCTACATTTACATTTTCCTTATTTGTTTTAGTATATTTAATTTCAGATTCATTATTGAAGCAAGTTTTAAATATTACATCTATCGTTTTAGAATACTGTTATTAACAAAATTGTATGAACTATGAGAATAACATTAAATTAATATTTTATATAATGTTATAACAAAAGTGAATGAGATTACTAAATTTTATTAAAAAAAGAGTAGAGTTTGTATTTTTTATTTCTTTTTTATTCATATCAACCAAAATATAACTAACTTTATTGCATAATGTTTCCAACCGAACAATATTGTAGAACTTTCCAATGTGTTTCTTATCTGATATATTTTGGTTCTAAATGTGCTTTCACCGATAATTCAGAATTTGTTAAGAGATTTAAATTTAATCTAAAGTGTTTTAGCAAAAAAAATAATGAAGTTATAATTATTTCAGATGTACAATAAATTTCTCTCATTTAATAAAACATACCAGATCTACATACAATGACACAAGACGTTCTTCAATGACGAAAGATAATATTAGAACGAAAATCGTTGTGAAATATGATCAATTTTGTTTAGTAAAAGTTTTAAATGAGTTACTTTCATTTTAAGATACTAAGGCGAGTATAATTATACTTATACTAAGTTTATTGTTCACCATAGAATGTGTAAAAAGGATAACAGTGCTTCGGGCATTTCCCAACGTTCACGTACAACGTAGTACGGTTCAAGAATTGAAATCTATAATCTTCGAAAGGTATTAAGACACCTACAACTAAAACTAAAACAAATAATAAACAATCATGGAAACTAAAAGATAATTTAGTATTTCATGCGGCACTATTTCTCGAAGATTTTTTTCTAACCGGAGACCTAAAAACTACATTATTAGTCTGCAATAACAGACTTCATTTAAGTTACTGTGAACATTACATGTCCTTATGACGATCGTTCCTTGTTTTCTGCCTTAAAAAAGGAACCGATGTCGGCAAGAAGGAGGTCACTCTGTCCCTAGCTAAGATTCCTCTACTACAATCTTATTTCTCTCCTCCTGGAACTCTCCTGGAATAATTACCCATAGATATTATAGGAATATTTGATGTTAAGTTACTGCTTACTGATGAACACAGCTCACCCTGGAGTTAAATCTTGCTTGAAAATAATGAGTTTTATAAAGAAACAGTTTTACTTATTCATGACTAATTGCTACAACAAGATCGTTCCAACAGTAAAATCTTATGTAAATTAAAGTAAATCTTTGTATCAACGATTAACCTGTTTACTATTAAAAGAAAATATATATATAATTAATTCTACCAATACAACTAAAGATATCCGATATCAGGTAATATGTAAAATGATTAGGAACAGAGTCATTGAAATACTCCACTATCCTAAAACTTGATTATGTTACTAAAATCTATTATGCAACTGTTATATACAACAGTTCCTGTCACATTTATAGTGATGAATAAAATTTGTAAACTAATCGATCCTATAAATCAAAAACTTAAATCCATAACCTAATTAAAAATAATCATTTTGGTAACTTTAAACTTATATTACAGTAACAACGATGGCTCGGTTTAATAACATATGAGGAACAAAAGAATTACTTTTTTAGCCTGGAAAAATACTTTATACTTTTTATTTATTTAAAATTTTGCTCACTATAGTATAATTAATGCATCTGACGTTATACGATAATGATCGTCTTATACTTAACTCCGTCTATTTTAAATGGGAATAATGAGTATGATCATATTAAGATGTTTTATAGGATATATAATTTCCGTCCTTGGGATAGAATTTATACAAACATATACAATGGATATGTTTCAACGATTTACAATACAATGGCTGTCTGTACGGGGTTACATATCGCTTCCTCACGATATGGTCCAATCCACATCTATCTACAGTAAAACTTGAAAATACATTAGTTGGGTCAGTAATATAATCATTACCATTAAACACATTTATGTAATTTTTATTTTGTCTCCACAGATCTTTTGAACAGAAGTCTTTGAAAATATTTTAAAACACAAGCTTATCATCTCGTTATTTATACATTTCAATCAATCTAAAGTCACGAGGGTAAACATTTTCAAACGTAAACCATTTTAAAATGACATTTTACAAGTAAATTACAGAAATTAGAACTTACAGAACTTTTAAAGTCCGTGCCGAGATCTAATATTGCAGTTTAACAATAATTGGATAGAAGACAATAGAGCTCTGGCGTAAAATGAGATCCAATGTATATACAAATTTCGTGATACTAGCACAGTATTACTCACAACAACTCAATTATTGCAGATGGTTTTCACTTTCCTAACAAGCCAATTAGGTTAAAAAGGGTATGAAATTATCGGTCCATATTCAAACGAAACAATAAGCAAGACACGGTTTTCTGCAAATCACTGATAATATTGCTTTACCAATTGATAAGGCACGTAACTATATTGATACTACGCGGCTGCTTTTGTTACCTTTTATTTCGTATACCACTTTTGCTTCTCTTTAAAATGAATAGATGTTTTATCCAATTAATATGTTAAATGGAATGTATTACATGTCTCTGATTATCTGATCAACGTCTATTTGCCAAGTAAAGCACTTTCTCAGGTCTCTAGGAAAATCTGTTGTTAGTGGCGTGCTAAAAGCCTGTGTAATTAGCCACAGTAATTCTTTGCTTACAAAAACTACAGAACTATGTTAATTAATGGCAACTATATAAACTAATTAAAGGCACACTCCACAAATTTATTACCATTAATATAATGATCATAAGGATGAGGTCCTTAACTTAAGTAAACTCTTTCATTAAACTTACTGTTTAACAGTTTTACAGTAAAGAAGTAATGTTTAATGAATACATAATCATACAAATTTATCTCAGTTAAACGAATTGTAAACAAGAATGGCGAAATACAGTAATTACTTAATAATACCTTACTACAAAAAAATAAGTAAATTTTAAATCTTGATTTACTTATAAGTAATAAGTAAACTAACATATTAATAGGCATAAATATATATCTATCTATATATATATATATATATATATATATATATATATATATATATATATATATATTTATGAAAAGCGTAAAATATTGCTTGCCAATTTAAATTTATTTAAAATATTACCATCAATTTACTTGTAAGCATGAGGATAATGTATATTTAGCTTTTGTTTCTCCACACCTTACTTACAATAAAACTACAAGGATGGCACAAGTTTTTTTTCGTAGACGATTTATTACGTGCACAAAATTATTGCACCCATTTAATTTTTTATTAACAATGTGTATTTTAACTAGTGTATCATTGTTATTTAAAAAGACAGATACACGAGACACTCTTCCATTAATTTTACTTTAATGGACCGTATTACTTCATGAATGTCACATTTCATTCGTAAAATACTTTATTGAGAAACCAAAGTTTTCATTAACTTTTTGAACTGGATTTTCTAAACTTATTTTGAACATTAGCTCACAATTTACAACAAGTGGCTATACTTAACTTTTATACAATCACATACTAGCTTAAAAATAAAAAATCCATTAACTGTATCCATACTGACCGTAATACCACCACCGAAATATCAGTTCTATTGAAATGGGCTTTTGATTTGGGAAGTAACTGAAACAGTGTTTACTAAATGACGCCGGTTGTTACATTGTTGCAAATCTAGTTAGTTTAAGTTGTTCTATATTGGACATAAGATTCTATAATAAAATCAGATGAAATGAAATTCATTGTATTTGTTTACTTGTTTGCTGTAAATAAATAATTTTTATTTCAGTATTATTGGTTGAAATTTGATATCGTGTAAGGAAAAACATACCTTGTCCGGTCCCTAGCTATCGACGTATTTCGTGTAATTTTTTTAATATAAGCAGATGATATACATGTATGTTGTATGTATAGTTCATGGCCTTCTTTAGAGAAAGTTATGTTACCATGTAAACTGTGATGGTAACTATAGAAGTTTTCTAATAAAGTTGTATTAATAATCAGTATTGATATTTTTAATTAGAATACACTTACATTTTCTTCTTAATGTAAATACATTCAAAACTTTTTAAAAATAGTGATCACTTTTTCTCAGCACAACAAATGCCAACATTCTTTTGTTTAGTTTCCTACCCCAAGCTACAAACCTCTAAATCAAAAGCGTTATTAGACATTACGTATTTGGAGTATTATTCGGTAACTATATTTACGAGTTATCCACATTTTATTACTACTGTAATGGATTTCTAAAGTTTGTATTAGGAAATATTGTAATTTTAATTTACATGTTTAAGGAAACTGGTGCTTAAGAGATGTTCACCTAAGTGTGCCTACTGCAGTCTTGGTTGGAGGAAATATAACACTGAACTGCTCTTACACTCTAGAAAACGAATCTTTATACACTCTTAAATACTACATTGGTGATAAAGAACTTTATCGTTTTATTCCACAAGACAGTCCTCAGGTTCATGTGTTTGACCTTCTGGAAGTAGAAACATATGATGTAAGTATAGTTTTTGGGTTATATTATTACTCCAATTAGACGAACATAATTATAGCTTAATACGTTAGCCAACTGTTTTACGATTAAAGATAAAAACAAAAGAAATAGTTAAGATATAAGTACATAATTTAAATACTCCTAAGTAAATCTATTAATGACGCTAAACATATATTTTACGCACTGTAGATTTTATTCTTTTTGCACTTTGTCATGTAACCTTCCACTTTAAGGTAAAATTAAAAAACACAATGTTTTATGTAAAAAATATACAGTTTTTTACAACTACATAACCGAATGTCATGTGACTGCCAATGACAATAAGCTTTTAACTCGTAATGCTGAATTTGGTTTAATATCTATTAGACGTGTTCCCTTAATTTTATAATATATTTTTTGGGTCTTATTATAAAGGAATAAAATTATTTTAAGTTCTACTTGATTATAATCTAAAGGTAACATTTTTTAGTTAGAAATGTTTGTTTTAAATCGTAAATTAAACTTGTTACTGATTGGGCCGTGGTCAGTGTTACCTCACAATGAGAGCTCCGATAAGTGTGTGGCTCACCAAACTTCTAGTTCAGGAGCTAAACTGCATAGTATAAGTACATAACTTGGGTTTTCGTGAAATGAACAGATTAATTTACTCCAAGAAAGAAGGGGTAGTCAACAACGCTAGTACTCGCAGAATTGAAAATGCTATGCGCCCAAGGATTAAAAAATATCTATCGAAATTTGTTTCTTAAATCACATTTTTTCCTGACGTACTGAAAAACAACCAACCGTCAGACGGTTATATTTATATTTAAAATTAGTGTTAACCAATCATATGAGTATTTGGCCGAAAATTATTTTTCAATTTATTTATTCTTCATCTAACAGATTGGCTAAAACTTAAACTATAATCTCAATTTCTTAAACTATCATATAATATAATATATATAATATAATACATTCTTAAACTATAATTTAGGCTACGTGTCTAACGTTTGATTTTTAATTCCGATTGCAAGTACTACACCGCATTCACTACATCCCACGTCACAATGGGCTGTTTTTATTGCATTGTTTTTTTTTAATGTGTAATCATTTTAAGCCCATTATAGTAATAATCATTTTGTTTTCGCACATTTTATAGATTTTATACAGTTCTAGAACTAAATTGGTTCGAACAATGGATGGTAAATTTACAACTGCTAACAAAGAACTGAGTCAAAGTTTGCATAAAACCGTAGTATGATTTTTGATTGCAGATCAAAGATGGCAATGTTTTTGTACTATCCGGGGTCAATGTCGACTCAACTGGCCTCTACAAGTGTGAAGTGTCAACGGAAGCTCCCATTTTCTTCACAGTCGTTGATTCTGCTTTCGTCACTGTTGTTGGTCAGTATGTCAGTTTAATCGAATGTTATCAATTTTCACTGATCATTACCAGTTTTTTTGTTTATTGAATGGTAATTTGACAGATAACTCAACCGGTGGACCTTAATAAATTTAAAGCTTAGCTTACTTGGTAAACCAAACAGAAAAATTGCACTTGGTTTTATAGTTTGCAACAAAACAGCTTTAAAATTCTACGCTTTAGGTTTACAACAACGTTTGCATTTATCCAAAATTGTAATGTACTGACCTTATAAATTGTACGTACAAATGAAAGTATAAGTAATTCAGAAATGCTTACACCACATTGTAACCCGACTGAAGTAGTGTCGTTTTGCTCGTAAAATTGCAGTTAGCAAAAAGGTAGTGTTTTGACAACACCAGGAACATAAACAGCGAAAATTAAGAATTATAATATGCATAATAATAGGCGAGGAAATGTTCAATAAGGGGGGAGGGGGTGCTGTTAGCCACAATACTGGCCCCTTTTGGTTCAACCCACTCCCACATGCCTAGCAGCGTGGTGATTTCCTGGCCAAACCCAAAGCTCTAGTCATCACCTCAATCTACCCAGAAACATAAATATGAGTGACTCAGAGATTTATAGCAGTACATTACCAAAGTATTCGCAGAGACGTGATATCGCAGCGCCGTGAAATTACCAAACGATATGCACACTAGTGATACGACACGAATCGATTGTTCGCTGAAATGCATTAGACTTATTGATTGTTATTGCAGTGGATAACGATCCTAAAGTGGTTCAAACAATGGATAGTTAAATGCCTTTCAAGTGTATTACAAGCTGAGTCTAAGCATGACTCAATGGCAAAACCGGTAAAGTCACACCCTACCTTAAGACATCAATAACTTTTGCTCGTGAAAACTTTCTTAAATCAATAAATAAGCACATGACTTGTAGGACTTTTGAGCATTTCAGTGAACTAATTTTGGATAGTAAACCACACTAGCAATACAACTACTCCGGAATCAGGTATTTTAAGGATTTATCATACGAGATGTGACCATGATATCCTCTCACTGGACTCTTAATGCTACCTAATAACATAGTGATCAAAAACAAAACAAAATTATTTTAGCACTAGTTTGAATACATCCTTCGTTTTTATAACTTACCAAAGGGTTTTTGACGAATGGATCTCCTATGACAGACGGAAAGCATCAAACACATACGGTTGAAAGTTTTCATTAAAAAGTGGTACATACCATTTAAGTGCGGTTGTTTGAACAACAAAAAGACCTTGACAATCTTTTTTTATATAAAAAATGCGTTTTTTCACATCTTTTGCATTAGACTCAATGTTTCTAAAAAACGACAGAACTTACAGTTATGAGACTACTTCTATTCAATTTATTAGGTGAAAGACCATAAGAAAATTTAATACGCCCATTAATCTACCTTACCAGAGCATTTCCTGTTTAATACACTTTTTTCGGTTTTTTCACATAAAGAATAAGCTTCCTCAGCTTCTGCATATCTACGTGAATCACCCTTTATAATTAAAATGTTCCTTATTTATTTATAAACATATGGAACTGAGCATAACTATATATATATACGCGTATATATATATATATATATATATATATATATATATATATGTGTGTGTGTGTGTGTGTGTGTGTGTGTGTGTGTGTGTGTGTGTGTGTGTGTGTGTGTGTGTGTGTGTGTGTGTGTGTGTGTGTGTGTGTTACATTTATCCACAGAGGACAAACATCTTTTAAAAATTGCAAAATTTCTTACATATTTTCGACTTTTAACACAGCAAACATTTTACACTTGTTAAATACAAAAATATCTAACTTACCGTGTGACCCGGTTTTTACAGTTTTTTTACCTCTTTTTTATCGTTCTGTAGGATTACTGTATCTCCAGCCAAACCTGTAGACTAGTCCACAATAATCAAAACGTATCTAAACATATTATACAGCACCACCCAAAGTATTTAGTAAAATGACTTTAATAGATTTTTAATAGATAAATGATTTTAAATAGTTCCTGGTGTATGATATATTTCTATGTAATTGAAATTTTTAACTCTTTCATATTATTAACTCATAACATTATCAACTTTATATTACTATCAAATTCAATACATATAATCTTGTTTCGTAATGTAACTACACATTTGAAAGTACAAGTAAAATGTATGTGACTTCTATGAATATATAAATATTTTATATCTCATTTGTACTGTGTAATGAATAATTGATTCTAAGGAATTCGATTAAATTTTAGTTTGTTACCAGTATTTTATTGAGGCCCAAACGATTATCGTTCAGATAACGGATTTCACACATCAACAAGCGTGGCTACTTCTTGTATAGGTGACAAGATTTAGCTTGACTATTTATGATGGGGTTTGGCTATTCAGCCACTTTTAAATCTTTGGTACCTTGTTTTCATGTTAGCGAATGTTTCTTATTCCTAGCTTCACTTTTTAGATGTCTGACTTTAAACTGTTTTAGAAAAGATCTCTTGATAGAAGTTTTCTATTAATTTATGGGTTCCGAAATCAAAGAGCTACAGGAATGCTATTACAAAAATGCATGCACAGTATTTGTATTTATAATATTTTAAAAGGAGTACATTGTGTACTGTGCATTACGTAGAGTATATTGTTTTTAAACTGTGTTTATTATCTTTCATCATTCAACGTAGGTATTTAGTGACTGACGGGTCTTGTACCTGCGCCAACAACACTTGATAATGTCTACATAACTAACTAAAAACACATGTTCTTCGAACACACTCCATATCATTGAATGCTGTCATATTCATGGCCACCCCTGTCAACTGATCTTATGTCAACTACATTCATGAATTTTAATATTTTCCCTACTGGCAATGCTTTTATGTTCTTATGTAAACTTGTATCATTTTACATGTTTGTTGTTATACAAAAGCTATGGCAATCTAAGGATGAAATATATGACCTACAAGTATTTTAAATGAGTAATGTTGCATAAATATTGCCACTAATAGTACTTACGGATGAAGTGTGTTGGTAATTTTACTCGTAATATAATTTTCATAACTATAAAAAGTATTTAAAACAATGTCCTTCATTGTCCACTAAGATTTGGCATTTTATTTATGAGAAACCTAAAACTAATCCGCATCTTCTAGGACTAAATTAGGTATTATCGAGAAACTCTCCTAAGGGGAAACATAAGAAGCATTTTTACGTTCATTGGTCATCTAGAATTTAGTGTTAGTACGATGTTCCAACACCACACCAATCAGGAAATGAACCGTCTAGTCATATACTATTTCAACGAACATTATTGCTATCTAGTAAAGTTGTAATTTAAATTTTCAAAATTTGAGCAAAACTACAGGATGAGTGCATTAATTATTTTTTTGCATTAATTAATATTTGAGATAAAAATTAATACTTCTAATTTTTATCAAACAAAAAAATGCCAACAATAATAATTGTAATAAGTAATTATAACAACTGTAGTTGTAATTGTATTGTCAATATGTAATTGTTTTGGTACACATATCCAAGTAGCGACGTGTATGTATATAATAATAAATTTAAGTCTGCATGTCAGTGTTGTTGAAAACTTAAAATATAATTTACAGTTTATACAAATTTTTTAAACCAAGATGGAAATGAAAACTTGCAGTAATACTTTCCGCTATAGATAGTGCTAATATAGGTTATCAGACAATTGTACAATACCAAATAGCTTTATAAGCGCACTTCAGTCACTATTCAATTGTTTAATTTTATGTTTCATAACATTAGGATAGAGTCCGTAAAACATCCAAATGTAATGCATTGTTTACAATTACGTTTGTATTAACCTACAGGCCAAATGGATTAGCAGGTGTAAATAAAATAAATCAAATTAAATATGACGTATAATTTACGTATTTATATTTTCAATTTCCGAAGAGCTATGCATTACACCCTGGTTTTATATTTGTTTAGTAATATGCTCGTTTAACTAAAGTCACGGCACGGTGTGACATTTTCAGATTTTACAATATTTTTAACTCAATATTATCTTTTCTTAATTTCTTGATTTATTTATTACACAGTAATACCAAATACAAATAATACTTACGATATAATTATTTCTCATTCCTTTCATTTACATTTCATCATTAATCACACGGATATACTAAATGAATGAAATTAAAGTATGTGGCAATGGGTTATATTATTTAACACATATATACAAGTAATTTGTTAAGTAAAAACCATTTAGTAATGGATCAAAGGAAACTTGACTACTCTCTGTTGACCCGAAAATCAAAATCTCTTTTTGAAGAACGTACTTTTATTGATATCAACAATTGTGTTCAACATTTCAACAGCCTCAATCTTTAAAGAAACACATTAAAATCCAATGTTATTAATTTTACTCTGCGGCATTTAGACCCAAAATGTGGCTATGCCGTCATGTTGGTAGACAATTATGGAAATATTTGACAGCACTAAATTCCTTCGAATTGCACCTAGATCGAGGGCTGACATTAAATAATCATATTGACCATGTTTGCACAAAATTATCCTCAAGTATTTATGTTTATTAGTCATTAGCCAAGTATACCTCAACTCAGGTTCTGATGGCGTACACAAATATATAATATGTATGTATACATATGTACATATATACAATATATATATATATATATATAAAATATATATATATACATGTTATATATTTTTACAGGATAACAAAGTTATTGTTAGTCTTAAATTTGTTATATTGTATGTTTTTATTTAAATTTTTAGACTTTAATTTTTTTTATTTGCATAAAAAGTTTATTTCATGTTAAAATTTATATGTTTATATATTTTGTATTCTTCTTTTATGTAACCACTCTTTATTTTATTTTATATGATGTCTGTGATATACATTAGAATACATCATTTACTAAATTTCTAAAGTGAACTTAGCTTATGGCGTCATAACTCATACAATCTTATAACTATACTAGAATTATTTATTACATAGAAATATGTATTTTTTATTATTCTATATTATTGTGAGTAAATGACTGGAAACTCCCTATTAAAGATGTTAAACATTTAAATTCTTCTTTTAAAATTTGTTATTGAGAAGAACGTTATGACAGAATAATAGGATTTCTGACATTTGCCATAGTTATATGTAAAATAAAAGGATAAAACCACGTTTCTAGGATTTAAATGTAGTCTTTTCTTCAGATGAAAAGGCCCTAAAGCATTAAAAAATATGACAAAATTTAGCAAAGGAATGCCACTCAAAGTTGATGTAATTAAGTGATACTTGACTAACTGCATTGAGTCTAGAGTGGACAAAATGAACGCAAGCGATAGCTCTGCACAAGAGCCAATAACAAAATGCGTCACACCCGAACTAACAAAGATTGTTTGTTCATTACAGTGGAACCCGATATTGGTCCAACGATTTACGTACATAATGAGAAGGTCCAAGTCGGACAATCGCTGAATGCTAGCTGCGCCACAAGAGGAGGCTACCCATTACCAAACCTTACCTGGTTTGTAGATGGTGAGCAGGTTAGTAGGACATAAACACATGCACATTGTAGGTGTCCAATACCAAGTTTGTACCTCAATGACTGTAGTTTATAGATATTGTTCAAATATTTGATAAAAGCTATTTCGTTAAAGAAGTGGTAAGAATAATCTTCTGTCTTAGAGGATCCTAGACTGGAAGGTTTTGAAATATATAAAAATATGGTCTGAATAAAATAAAATATTAAGGATATATAACATTAAAGACCTTATTGTTTTTAGCAATCATACATTTACCCCAGTATTATTTATTGAATAACTATTGCTTAAGTATTTAACTATGTAATTTTCATCAAACTCATAACAGTTTTCCTTTTTAAATATTCTGGTTTATTATACCTCTGAGGTGTGTAATCTTGTTTTTTTGTTAAATAAAAACTCATCGTCCCAACAAAAAAATAAAGAAAAATATTCATGAGTAAATACTCATGGTTTTGAGTACAAAATATATAATTATTTTAGTAACGGCTTCTTAACAAGTAATGCACCATTTAGGTCACGAATAGAATTTTATCTCTAACGTCTAACAGTTTGTAGAATATAAACTTTAAAATATCCCAACTTTAAAAAACTCCCAAAAAAACCTGGAACACTTGGAAACAATAATCTACGAAAACACACCGCTGATATATACAGATTAGCAGTTTGTTTTCTAAATGTCCTCTTTACGGTTCTTCTTTGCCTAATAGATTTTCACATTTCCTTTAATTAAGTTATGTTAGGAGAAAGTATTTGGTTTTATAGAAAACTTATATTACATTATTACAGAGTTCTTGACAGGATGTTGTGTGTACAGGTGACATACCCAGACAATAGCCGAATTACGCAGTACACAGTGGAAGATGATGTTGACAGTTCTGTAAGTGAGCTCTCACTGCCGATAGTGTCCGCTTCACCTAATGGACAGATTCACCTTCGATGTGAAGTTTCTCAATTTAATGTGTACAATGCTTCGAGCGTAGCAGTAGTAGAAGGAGTACCTAGTTCTTCATCAACAATACAACAATTTTATGTTACAGGTAAGCACTTTAAGCATGATGTTGTTAATTTCAAGGAACATTAACTTTCTGTTTTCATTTCAACACATGTATATAAAAAATTGTTTTGTACATTTTTATGCCATTTAAAACTTATTCTTAATAGGATTTTATTTTATCGCGCAGTTGTCAGCATAAGGTAATGCTAACAGTCATTATTACAACTCTTAACGACATTTTGTTTCAGTTTCAATTTACCTCAATGTTGATTTCACCATTTTAGATTATGATAAATAAATGGAGTATGTAGTAGTTTTGATTTTCTTTATATCGGTTATAATATGATATGAAATTGCCTGAAATAAGTTATTCCTTTCTACATTAAGCAAAATTGATTGATGCTAACATGCACGAATAAGGTACTCTTATTTGTTTACTACGCCTATTAAGCTAATGCTAAAAAAATCTAGTATATTATGTCTCAGTGAGCATTGGCTCAGAAATGAGCAGGATGACCTCTGAATTCCTGCCAACTACAATATTTGGCTTTTGTCGCATTTCTCACACTCACTGTGGTATTTTATTGTTCCTTAACTAAAGTTTAGCTGGATCTTGTACTACAATTAACCTCAACTCCTCTTGTGACGAACTTAATTCTGAAGTAGCAGTTGTGGAAATAACATAACATCAACTTAATTGTAGTTTGACTTTCCAGATATGAATGCAGAATTTGGCATTAATACAAAGAAATCTATACTTACTAAGTTTTAAAATTTATTGAGACAATTTAATTTGTACTATGTCAATCATCAGCCTTCACGTGGGCAAGCACGTCTTGCAAACAGCATAGCTGATTGTACACCAAATAGTTTTTTATATAGAGGTAGTTCAGCCAAGTCTGTCTGATCATGACGGTATACAATTTGAAGAGGATTTAAATTTGATTCTAAGTAGCTATACTTCCATTGACAAGCCTGACAGTACTACGGTTCAACATATTCAGGTTACTCTTTTTAACTGTGAACGTTTTAACTTGGCTTCGCTCAAGACTGACTAGTAATATCTGTTAAACAATATACCTAACATAAGTGAGGGTGGAGTGGGACTAGCCACTTTGGAGTCCTTCCTTAACACGTTTTGACTATGTTTGAAGGATATGCCCCATTCACAACCAAGAAAGTACATGAAAGTACTTGTCCATCCAGGAACAGTTTTAAAAACAAATGGTATAATGATGAGCACAGAAAAACGAAAGATGAAATTTACCTTCTGTTAGACATATTCAAAATAAAAAAAAGTGGAGAAATCCTTAGTATTTTGCGTGATAAGAGAAAGGCATATATGAGAGCTCTACAACCTTGTAAATTGTCCTTCAATGCTACAAGAATTGAAGAAGCGTCCAAAATGCAGCATGATCTAGATCATAATCAATGACATGGTTTTAACATGGTTTTGTCAAACGGTGCTCGACCACTTCAAACCTCTTATATTTTCCAAGCGTTTTGTAACTCCTACCAAGTAGACACATCTACACGTATTTCTCGAAAATATTTTATCGAGCTAGCCACAATTACCTTGTAGCTTAGCTCAGAGCTGTTGGTGTTGGCGGGGCGCTCTTGTGTTGGCTGGAATGTTATCTTCGTGACTGTTGTCTTCAGGTGCGAGTGGCGGGCTCGTTATCCGAACCTTTCCCAGCTGGTTCAATGTGTGGGTTTTAATATTCCACTATTTGCTGATGACGCTAAAGTTTTCACAGAAAAATATAATCAGTGGAAGATTGTATGTCCTTATAAAAGAGTATTGATTTGCTGGCAGAATAGTTCGACGTTGATGGTATGCTGAATATTTCCAAGTGCTCTTTTTCTAGATCTGATACTCCAATTTTTTATTATTATAAACTTAATAACTAAAATCCCCACGTTGTACTAAGGGTCTGAGTGTAATATTTTTTCCGACCTCCGGTTCTCATGAGCATATCAATCACATTTCTAAAGAGGCTAATGCAGCACTCTATTTCGTTATTAGGACCAGTCGTGACACGGGTTCTGTCCAAGCTCTGAATACCCTCTACGCCCATCTTTTTAGACCCATGCTTTAATATTCCTCTACTGTTTGAAACCCATACTTTTTTGGTCATATTATTATGTTTGAGATCGAACAGAACCACCTCATTCGCTTGATTGGGCTGCGGCTGCGCTTCGAGTACCGTAATGTGCCGATTGATGACCTTCAACTTCAGTTCAACTTAAGACCCCTCCATTCAAGACGCAAAGTTCATGATCTGCTATTTCTGAAAAAGTTGATCTGCTCTGTCATCGATGCATCTGCTCGAGTTGCTGGACTTCCGGGAATCGCACCCCCGGTTGTTTGCAAGGCGACACTACTCTACCCAGCACATGTTTCATAGTCCTTTTCTTCTCCTTCAATGGCTGGCTAAGAACCTGCCCGGTCATCTGACCTCTTCAGTATGAGCGGTGATACCTTCAAGAGAGAACTACTTGTGTCCTGACCTATATACTGTCAAATAACCTTCACCGTTTTGTATAATAAGGTACCGTCTAATTACTCTTGTTATTATATTTATCTTTGTTGTTAATCTGTTGTTTTGCTATTGTACTTGATTGTTTTTTTATGTATTTGTAGTTATTAGTATGTTATATAGTTTATTATTTACATCTTGAATTGTATTGCTTTGTTAGAATGCACTGGTCTTTTTTGACCGTTCGAATAAATAAATGATGCAAATGGGTAATGTATCTCCAGACAGTTTCAACAACTGCTAAGGTGAGGGGTAGTGTTGATGAGGTTTTAAAGTGTATTGAAAGATCTGTGAATCCTAATAATGGTTGTAGTTTTTTCTCAGGTCACTTGTCAGGTCACTATTAATTTGTTTAGTAATATTCAATTCGGCCACAGAGAAGGTTTTTCACAACAATGGTAATGGATAGTCTTGTGACAGAATTGTACTTAGCTGTGAAAAAAGGCTCATCACTCAGGCCACACTATGTGATCTGAGTAACACTTTTTTGCGAGGTACATGAATTTCTTATTCATAAATTGCATTATTATGGCCTCAAAGGTTGTGAACTTTGAATCATATCTTAGCAATAGAACACAGTAGGTTGGTGTAAATTTTAAGAGATCTTTGATATCAGATGTTAACCAAGGAGTCCCAAAAGGCTCAATTTGGGGTCAGTGCTCTTTATAATTTTAATTAATGTATCATGTTTCTTGTAATGTTGATTGTTTTCCATTGTATATGCAGATGATACTTCTTTGGTTTCTTGTCACAATAAAATTCACTCTCTTGAACATATCACTCAAGAAGAGGACAACGCTGTTTACTGGTTTACTGTCAAATGCTAAAACAATGAAAAAGATTATTGTATAGTTGAATAATGCATATTTATTTGATAAATAATCCGAGAATGTAAATGTTTTGGGTATCCTCATTGATTTTAAATTAACATGGAAATGCCATATCGAGTTTGTGTGTAAGAATTTGTTTAGAGTTATATTTTTAATAAGTAGTTTAAAGATTATTCCTAAGGTTTATTTCAGAATGACCTATCGTACTTTTTTGAGAGCGCAGTAGGTATATGGCTTGATTGTGTGGAGTAAACGTATAGGCAATATTGGCAATGTCTAAATTTTTCAAAAGAAAGCTATCAGGATCTTGACTAACTCCTTGTTACAAGAACATACGCCTAGTAAGCCCTTGTTTGTTGAACAGGAATTCAGAGTCAATTTGTATATTTATGAAATAACTAAGATTGTGAGAAGCTAAATTGATATTTTTAAGTCCATGTCTGATGTCCATGTCCACAACACTGGGTTTATAAACAAAATTGATGTAAAAATATTTAAATTGACAAAAACAAAAATATCAAATACACTTGCGGTAAGATTGTATAATAAGTTTCCAATGTTTCTGGCAAAATTTAACATGTGATAAGATGTTCTCTGACAGACCGTTTAATTGGCTTAATCCACATCTTATGTATTCTGTTTATGAATTTCTCGAAGGATAAATTATTTTTTAATTGAATAGGCCTGTTTCTAATGTTAATATTTGGCTTTAGTTGTTGGTATTTACTTTATGTTCTTTGCTACCTAACTTTTTATATCTAAAGCCTATATTTTTTTAATAATCTTGTTTACTTAAACTGTTACTTTTTTACTTTCAAAATTGTATATCTGTTGTTGTCTTATTGGTTATTGTTATCTGAATTTATTTTGTTATTTTATATTGTAGTTTACCATGTTATAATATTATTTGACCAATGAAGATCTGCCTGGCGACAATGCACTGTTATTATGTTGTTGTCTGCTTTCTATTTTAAATTTAATTTACTATGTACTACTGATAGTTTTAGTATTAGTATTTTTATAATTTTTCACGAGACATATTGTAGTTTTATTTTAATTTCTTAATAGTCAATAAATATCCTAAGAACTATTATACAACCTGGGGACCATCGGCTTAAATGTGAACCACCGCCAATGGCCGAGCAGGTGAGCTGCTTGCAAGGCTATGATCGGTCAGCAGTCGAAATAAACAAGAGTGACTTCTCAGAATGAAAAAATAAGTTTCAATTTTCAATTTTAGAGTTTTCAGTACAGTTTCCTTATTTCAAATTAGAACATTTATCCGTTAAACCTTCTAAACAGGGCGAAAGGGTTTCTTGTACATATACATACAATTAACATATACATATTTGACATTAACAGAAAAGTCACATACATATATCAAAATTTCAACTAACTTTGGAACGTGCAGATTTAAAATTTAAAACCTGAGCCTTTTCTAACTTCATAATTGGAAGAATAAATAATTTTCAAATATTAATTTCTCTATTAGCCATTTAACGATGCTCATCTTGTTCAGAGGGTCAAATATACATAACACATTTTTGTTTTTGCACTTTTAGCGTGTTAATCGCTCACAAAAATTACACATCTGCAACAAATATACCACTAGACTTTAACAAACGTTGACCTAAACAATGATATTAAAACTGAATTACAACATAATGTTTAATTTGATGTTACTTAAACTCTGACTACTAACGTTTCAATTATTTTAATTTTGTTTTATAGTCACTATTGTATTAACTGAAAAAAATAAAGTCATTCGAGGGACCAACCGACAGAAGTGACTATTTTTTATGACGGGTTGTGAATATATGTGTTGAAAAAGAACGTTTGCTAATTATTAAATGGATATTTTAATATTTTAAAATAATAACACTAAATTTTTTACATATAACAGTTTTTAAACTTTCTACTAATACGTATTATACATATTTTTTATACTTTTTACATTCAAATTATCACTGCTTTCTAAATATTAAATGATAAATATTTATAAATTTTCATTATTATCGTTTATATTAGTTTCTATAATTTGGTCATTATCATTTTCCCTACAATCTAGTATTTCCGAAATAACTACTTCATTTTCAGTGTCATTATGATTAAAAAATTATGGGTTTATAATAGCTCAAATACAATACAACATTTCTGGAAAAAACTTTTGATAGTAAACAAAGCATCTATTGTTGTTGTTCCATATCTCGTTTTACTTATGTTTTACCATTTTACATTGTTAAATTTAATTTTTTTTAAGGCAATTAATGGTTTTGACTTTTCTTCAGCAAACTTTGTTAGCTAGAAAAGATTTAATCAAATTATTTTTAATCCTTACTTAAATTCCTTAAGGACAAAACTAGTGAGTGAAGTGGAATAAGAATATTATTAACCGTGCTGAAATTAAATTTAGAATTTGATGAGCTTTAAATACTGATGTTAAGTAATGCAGTAAGTTAATGAACTTTACGTTGGATTTATTAATAAATAAATTAGTAGTGCATAAATGTATTCGAACCAGTATTTTATCACATACTTCAGTCTCTTTGTAACGATTGTTTGCTGTTGGAAGTTGTTTATTAGTGTGTTAATATAACTACTATTAGCAGAGTATGAATTGATTTTGTAAATTTTGAGAGCTTTTAAATTGGAGCTTGAGTAACCTAACCTCAAAGACTCCACAGGAAAGTCTGCATAAGCAGGGATACTTCCAAATGATAAAATATTTACGTCAATAATAACATGAGTAAACTGATCGATTTGTTAGAATACAAACCATTTTAAAACACTTCTAAATCAGAGAAGCGTTTCGTAATTTTTTTTTATCATATATAATGTTGTATGTTATTGTTGTTTATATGTCCCTTCCAATCCCTCCTAACAGATTTTTCATTAACGTCAACTTTTAACAGTTCAGATCAGATGTGTATATAACGGTTTATTTACATTTCGGTCATTCCACTGCGAAGGCATGTGTAAAACATATATCTGTAGCCCGCCAAAAGAATTAGTCACTTCAATAAAGATCAATTGATGTTATTAGTACAACATTCTGAAAGTTTCATTCGCAGTGAAGGACTAATACGATCATAACAAATCACAAGCACAGCACAGTAGTAAATTTAAAACATTTTCTAATTAGGCTCAAAGTGCTCAAATGGGTAGTAACTTGTTTTTTAATACTATTGAGCAAAAATCAACTTGGAGAACATTGTCTCTGTCTGATAATATTTTCGTTATTAACCATCCGTAATTTTCCTCTTACAGGTATATACATGTAAAAATGTATGTCAACTTCTAAAAGCCCGGACCGGAAGATCACTCATAGGAGTCAGGGATGTGGATTACTAATATCAATGAGACAGCTTTTAAAATCACAAGTTCATCGTAAAATGAATGTAAAACTAAAGCAAACACTAAAATATTTCTCTATTTATTTCTGATTTCAGGCCATGAAGGAGCAAAGGCAAGTGTGATGGCACTGGTAATGATGACAGCTGTCACGACAGCCATACTCCACCACTTCATTATGATATTGTTTTTAGAGGATTGAAGTTAACTTCTCCCAAAGTTCAACTGGATGTGAGAAGTAACTTACTATCATTTTATACACAAACATTCCCCTCCGAGCAGTTAATTACTTTGAATTTAATTCGTATCTATCTTTTTAATTTTACACTCTAGTATATTTAAAATCAGATTTTACGAAAATAATAGTTTCCAAAAAGTGTATTCGGTTAAACTCATTAGTTTCATACTATTTTGAGTTGTTTTGGCAAACATTCATTAAGTATCACAAATGCAAAGTCTATTACAGTCTATATTATTCAAATAATTTATATTTACAATACAGTTTTTTCAATAATAACATGTATAATTGTATAAGTTAAGCAGGTGTTATTAGTTTGTAATGTATTTATATTCTAGTTCATTGGAATTATAACGTGTTATATTTTAAGTAAAATGTTGAATAATAAAATGCTTCTTTTAATACATTTACCTATGAATTTTGTTTTATGTGAATATACTGAATGATAACTTTCAAATCAACATATAAACAATAGCAATTTTAGCAATAGAATCAATATAACAATAAGGAATATGGAATTTGGTGAAAATGTTGAACGGAAACATAGCTCAAGATGTACATCATTATATAGGAGTTTCTTAGCAAAGATGAATGATAAAGTGGAAAAAATTATCATTTCATTATAATAGAAAGTTCTTATTTCTAGTTTAGGCTTTGATCTTAACCTGAAGAACATCTTACACTACACTTTAAAACGATGTACATCTTGGCCTATGCTTACGTCAACATTTTTTACTAAACTCCTTGTAGACCATCCTCAATAGGATGTGAAGTCACGAACTACCTTAAAAACTATTTCTTAAAGCCAGTATTCATTCCTTAAGTTCAAATTTCACAATTTGAGGCAAGACAAGAATACTAAACAATTTAGAACAGGGCCAACGTTGTAAATGTTTCAAAGTTTAAACCAGAGTATTTTTTCTAAGAGTGAACATTTTGAGGTCAGATTTTAGACATTGTACTCTACTACTGAAGTCCTATAATTTGATGTACTACTCGACCTATACTTTCATGTAAGATTTCTCAGTCTTTGAATAGCCATCCCCCTCACATGACAAAAAATGGTAGCTACTTCAAAAAGTAGAGTTATAAGTGCAGTACTTATGTATAAAGTTTTATTGCTTTACTTGTAACCGTGCGGGAATTATCAAGCCCGTGCGGGAATTATCAAGCCCGTGCGGGACTTTCTTAACACCCTGTATATGATACATGCCTCCAAACTTTTTCATTTCTAGGTTCTGGAAATTGAAAGAGAGAAACAATTACAATCCATTAAATCTGAGCATGATATAATATCACTAATCTTGTGAGTTTTTCATTCGTCTGCCTAAGAAAAAATAATTTCAGTATATTTTAAAACCTATTTTTCATACAAACTGCATTTGAAATTTCCAATTTATAAGAGAATTCTGAAAAATCAAGACTGGAATATACGAGTTGGCTTAGTTTATATGCTAAATTCTTATTTACACGAAAGTTTCGGCCTATTTATATTATTACTATGAGAGAGTAGATATAGACTTTTAATAAATCTGTAATAGAACCAAAAGTATTTAAAGCCTATGTGAGCATAAGCATTGCCTAAGTACGCTTAATTATGAATAGGAAACGGTTTCTTAAAGACATTCTATGGAAAGCTAGCCAGAAAATAAATACCGTGTATACGCGTGGGAAAATTTACCACTCCGTCCTCCCTGAAAAGCGTCTTATATAAATTAAATGAACAAAATTATTATGTTTATTTATCTTAATATGCATGTGATAAATCTGTCCTGTTCGTGTGAACTTTACTGGTTAATCCTCTAAATGAAATGATCCTTGTAGCTGGTATTTTGTAGCTGATTCAAAAATATGATAGGATATCAATCTTTTTCGTGGACATTTGGTTTACTCATATTGGAATGTATATGGTAAGGACAGGTCGATTTCGTCAACACCCAATTCAATGCTCATTATTGGAAATTGTTCAAGGAGAGACTTTTGCTCATTAATGTCTCACCTTCTTATTTTGTATATTTCCAATGGTGTAATTTTTCTAAATATTTTAGATGTAACATTCTGAAATTGTTTCTTACCTCTCCAGATCCTTGTGTGGCTGGGACAGAGATAAATTAAGGTAATTGCTTTCCTTACTGGACATGGCTACTTCAGGAGTCATTTGACTAAGATAGGGTTCTATAATGATGAACTCTTGTCACTTTGCAGCCAGTTAAGTGACATTAATGAGCATATCGTCTTTGCTTGTGTGGCGGTGGAATCGAAGAGAATGAGACTACTGGAAGCTAAATATCTGGAGGATATCAGACCAGCCAGACTGGCCGCCACCATTCTTCAACTCGTGGAAGAAACCAAATTAAGACTCCCTATCTAGGAATCATGTCGGGTTGCTGCAATGATAGGTTGGAAACAAGGCTGACATTCTCAGCCTGAGAGCTGCTCATATTTTCAATCAACCAATCAAAGGGCAGTACATATATTGGGGAATAATATATAAATAATATAAACTTAATAATATCTAACATATTGAATAAAATAACACAGAAAGAAAAGCTATCACATCTCGCAGGAATAATAAAAACATAGTAATTTTACCAGCAGAATAGGGCAACGCAATAGTACTTCTAGACTTGGATGATTACGTATTTTTAAATTAAGAAACAATCAAATGATTTAAGTTTAAACTTATAACTCTTTCTTTAATAAAAAAAGTTATGCTTATGACCTAACTGAATATTTTAATAAATAATTCACCATTTTCTGACAGTTGAGAGACCTAGAAAGGACATCATAGTCAAAGGACAATTTTCGCAAGAAACTTCTGATGTTCCAAGAACCCCTGTTTTCTACATTGTGCCTAAAATTCACAAGGCCACACACCACCAGACAGACTATCGGGTTATGGTTCTCCAACAGGAAGTATATCCAGTTTTATCAATGACATTTTCCAGCCAATGGTAACAAATTTGAAATCACAAATGAAAAACATTGATAACTTCATCTCAAGACTCAATGAGGTGCAGTAATCCACTACCAGCGACGCAAATATGGTCACTATTGATATGCAGTCTTTATACAGGAACATTCCCCGTGATTAAGTGAAGAAGCTATAAAACGGTTTTTAACCACTAGACCTAAGCAATCAAGTTCCAGCACAATATTTTTATTAACTTTACTTATTTTTTATTTTACTATGAACAGCTTCAAATTTCAAGGTACAAACTATTTAAACATTAATGGAATAGCTATGAGCAACAGGAGGGCACCTGCGCATGTCAATATTTTTATATGAAAATTAGAACAAGATTTTTTTATTCACAAGCCTAAAAACCTCTTTTATGGTAGAAATACATTGATGATATGTAATAGATTTGATTTGGAATAATAGATGCACTTTTGGAAAATATAAAAATTAAACATTCTTAGATGTAGATATTTTATTCGGTTTCAATTTCTTAACATAAAACTTCATATTAAAGACACTGACATTATTGATTATTTATATTTTAACAGCTGTCACCCTGTATATGTCAAAAAATCAGTACCAAACGTGTCGTCATTATGGTCAAAAAATTTTGTACTGATACTTTCAACTTTATCTATAAAACATATGAAATTATTTTATTAACACAAACTATGCTCAAAAATTCATTAACCACCAAATTAAATAAACTAATGTTTATAAAATCACAATAACTATTACTTAAAATTTATATTTGAAATATTTTCCCTGCTTATATAAAATAAATATATTCTAAGAATGGCACAAAAAAATCTTGAGTCTTTACAAATAACAAAAAACTTATTTTCACACCACCCAGGCTAGTGTTTAGTAGAAATACTAACGTGGGAAATCTTCTGGTACAGCAAAAATTGCCACCTATTGAAATTTAATATTTAAAACCTCAAAAGACAGATTTTAACTCTCACCCTGTAAAGGCAAATGATGTAATACTCGCAAAATTATAAATTGTAAAAATCGTTAACTCGTAGTAAAACTATGACATCTTATCCAATTAAGAAGAAATCAATTTTAAAACTAAAAATGTAATTTATAAATTAAAATGTAACAATTATGCAATGAATGATATTGGCTTGACGACAAACCCATTGCACATAAGAATGAATAATAAAAGCTGTTTTTGTAATAGACAGGGTGAAAAACTGGTTTCCTAATGGTTTCCTAAAAACTTGTGTTGTATGAATTCCTGTTTTGAGCAGAATTAATTCCCCTCATTTATGTATAAGTGTTGACATGTGACTTCAAATGTGCGCACAGTTATCGCTGTATCAATGAACCGTACAGCTTAACACGACCGACCGTTCCCTAGCCTGAAGGACGAAAGTATTAAACGTGTTTTACTCTTAGATAAAAAAATCCGTAATATCTGAAGAGTAGAGCTCAGAAACCCCTGAACTGGAGAAAATATAAGTACCACAGTCGGGTAAGAAATATAAGTACCACAGTCGGGTAAGAAATATAAGTACCACAGTCGGGTAAGAAATCAAGGATGCTTGTATCTGATAAAAGAAATACATTAAATAACACATGGATCATGCATATGGTCAGTCTACAAATTAAAATCTGAGTTAACAAAAAAGTGCAAGTTCTTATTATTAGTTACTAGGTACCTCATTGTTAGTAATTTGTACATTGCACTGTACTACAAGTAGCACATGTCTTCTACATTTTGATTTATAGTTACGTTTTTGCAAAATACTGAAAAAGTAGAAAACACAATGTGTTTGAAATATTACTACCGCTTATCGAAATTACCAAAGTTCGTGGTTAAAGTATTTCCTTAGGTGATGTTGAAGCTAGTATTCATGACTAATAATAAATAATAATGAGAACATAACATACAGGGTGTTTGAAAAGTATGGGTACGGCTTAATAATTTAAAAACCATAGGAGATAACATCTATAAACTTTGCACAGTGTCATATGGCTATGTAAACTATTTTTCCTTGCTATTACCATCACATGCCAACCATGGGGGGACGGCCCACAGATGAAAACATGGAAACCTTAAATTGAAGCATGGGTCGAGTGATACCTCATTTGAAAGAGCTCACTTAGTAGAGTTGAATGCCGCAAACCGCATCTCAAAAGGTTTATCCAATCAGAAATGGCGGGTTGTTTTAGGTACACATTGTGAAGTACATTATGCGCTGCCATTTCTGACTGGATCGTCGTATTCTGATGCGGTAGGCGGCGTTTCACTCTACTACCCAATGTGTTTTCACTGACTTTTATTAATTAGCAAATTATGTCATAAATTTATAACACAATAAATAAAACTAAAAAACATCGGTATTTATTGTGTTGGTAATAACAAGAAAAAATAATTTACATAATCATATGACACTGTGCAAAGTTTATAGATGTTATCTCCTATGGTTTTTAAAATATTAAGCCGTACCCATACTTTTCAAACACCCTGTATATAAACAATGATAGACTACACAAATTAATGAATTCATAGCATAAAGATCTCATTAACCGGAATGAATTAATACATAATTCAATATCTATCAAGACATATTATAACTCTATGGAGTGATTTTCTTTCTTACTGGTAAAGGAAGCAAGGTACAATTATTTATACAAACTATATTTTACATCTCTACTATAAATAAATTAAAATTAAAACCAAAATACTGCAACATGGATATAATGATATAACAGAATTATTTACTGATTGAATAAATTATTGACAAAATGATGTATAAAATCGTTTAATAATTATTCTGTTCTATCATTATATCATTGTTGCAATCATTTAAGTTATAATTTTCATTTATTTATGCCATATAAATTTTATGCTACGTATTTATACATAAAATCAGTTAATATTCAAATAAGTATACATGTTTTTCACTAACCATTCAGGTTACGGTTATTAAACTCAATTTATATAGATAAACGAGTACTGCACAGTGGGACTGACGTTATTTTGTAACGCCTTCAATCAGTTAACGGCAGTTTTCATACTACGCCAATGTAGATATTGCCAGCTTACATTGCAGGCGTTTCCTGTATAATCATTATATAGCAATAGTAGCAATAAAATTCTCCAGTTTGGCCTCATGCCTAAGAAATCATTATGAAAATATTACTTCTGCAATTTTTATTTTTGAATTTTAGTCATCATGACCAAAATAAAAGGTCCATTAGTTGTAAACATTAAGGACAAAAGTTGAAACGCAGATTTATATCTTAATCTAGTATCTTAATACTGTGAAGACTGTTTTTTTCTTTATCAATAATATTGTTCCATGAATCTTTTTACACTGTAATACTTTTATTAATTTTCTTTCGAAAAACGTAATTTATATAATTTTTAAAATTGTAAATCATAAAGTGGTGGTCTGTTTTTGAATTCCATAACAAGATCGCTTATTTCCGTTAGTTTAACTTTACGACTGTAAAATCCAGCGTATTGTTATTTAAACTTACAAACTAAGCCTTCATTCATTCAGTTCACTTTTCCAAGCTTACCAATTCCCTTTTTTTTAATTATTTAATTAAAAAAATTATTTATTTTAATTATATTTAATTAATTTTTCATAAAATTTTCATTTTATAAGAAAATGTCATGATGTGTTTCCATTTCATGAAAAGTGTTACAAAAGTGTTGTAATATTTTTCCTATGAAAAGTAAGCCACACGGTACACTAGTGGAGAGCCTTTTAACAACTACGTATACAATGTAAGGTGAGGGAACGCTACCACAATCCATGAACTATCCCTAAAATTAATCAAACTACCAGTTTTATAATCTGTTACAAGGACAGTTACATAAACATTACAACTGTACATTACTGTAAACTGTCCTTATAATTATAACAAACAATCTGAAAAGCGTAACTTTAAATTTTGAATAGTAAAATAGTGTTATTATGAATATGCATGATTAGGCACACCTGCAGCGTGTCCTCCGAATGTAGAAAAAAAACATTGAGATAAATATTAAACTAATATCATAATTAAATTCATGCTTTAAGTTTAATTCAGTCGAATTTGTGTACTAACGCGACTGAAAAATAAATATAATGTGTATTGTTAAATTATGTATTTCATTCGCTCCATACTCATACAACTGAAATAAGAATATCTGGCAATTCAGAATCCGTTGAGTTTTAACTTTAAAAAAGTAGCGTACACAGAAGTTGTAGTATAATATTGTACATCTTTATGCAATATCACTCATAGCACAATGGTTTCTGCCCTATTTACTGCTTTCTATTTATAATCAAGTGTTTAAAACAGTTTTCGTTTCAGTAATAATGAACTGTAAAATTAAGTATAGTTAAATTCTTATATTAATTATTTCATTTATTTTTTCGTCATCGAGATATGTCTAATACAGTATAAATTACCCTTTTATGATTTTAACCTCCTAAGCCTTAACTTTGAAAGTATGAAAAATCTCATATGCCAAATTTTTTCCCTGTAATACTGACTTATGTCATCTGTGAATATTAATGCGGACTGGTGACTATAGGACACATAACGTGTAGGTTGTGTGATTCGGGGGCTCACTGCCGTTCTACTGAATAGAAGTGTTTAAATAGTATTGCGCAAAACGGTACATACCTGGGCAAAACAAATATCGCAAAGTTTCTCCTAATCAACGGTTTCTCCTAATCAATGGTTTCTCCTAATTTGCATAGATTTTTTTCCACTACTATACAAAATTACATAATTTTCCTCTATGTTTTGTGGTATGAATAGAATTAAACTTTGACAACTCATTGTAAATTTTTTTTGGTAAATACTAATAAATGTCATCATTATCCGGCTAATATTCAATTAAATACTGGCATCACGTTACTAAATCACGAGTTTCCCTACTATCTAATAGTTTTGAAACGGTGTATTCCGACTATTTTTAATCTGATCTATATAATAATAACATTGAAAAGATGAATGATAAACATTTAAAAATTAAAATACTTTACTGACACCTAGACCTACAACCTATCTACACAATGTTCTCGGTTATTTACTTAAGTCAATCAAAATTTGAATAAATCTTCAATCAATTACGGTGGTCTCTTATTTTTCATAAATACTTTTGTTGGTAAATCCACAGTTAAGACGTATAAGAGTTAAAATTTAGTTAGTAAAAAGTTAGCTATATTACACTAATTGTATATCTGCGATTTAACCAGCTATTTCCATAACCTATAATATTGTACAGACTATGGATTCAACAACTCTATTCTTATTAGTGAGGTTCAAATACCTGTTAAGTTTGACCTGGAGGTTTATTCAACCTTAATTTAACAATAGTTTTATTTCTTACCACACAACACGTTATACTGTATGCAACAATCAATCCTTTGATCTCGCTATAACAAGCCACAATCTTATGTAGGTATAAGAATATCATTGTTTAGAAGCTATGGTGCAGATCCAGGAACATTTAATATGCCACTTGTCGATTATCTATGTTTGTAGCAATATACATACACCATATACATATATATATATATGTATATATACCATTTTTTAGCTTTCAGACGGTTGGTTTTATTTAAAAGGATTTAAGGTTTAAAATTGGAGATTTCTCAATCATGAATAACTAGATTGCATGCCTAGACAGTGCATAACTTGATTAGCAGTTATATATACAAACACACACACACATATATTGACAAGAAATTGCAAAGTTATTCAACTACTTGGAAATTTAAACTATGCTTCCAGATCTACTACTAAGATTTTGTTACTATTTCTCTACTCTATGAATATATATACCAAAATCTTAGTAGTAGATCTCGATGGATGGTTTTAATTTTCAAGTAGTTGAATAATTTCGCGATTTTTAAAGTTTACAAAACTCATATGTTCAAAAAAGATATTTCCGGATAGCATGTGCTTTGTTTGGGTTTGTATTAAATCTTGTTATTAAAAAGAGTTGCTCCAATGTGTTTCAGTTCGATAGTGAAACGTTTGGAACGTCCAGTCAGCCAAATGGAGACAGATTAGTTATGATAAAAATCAATATATTATTTTTTTAAAGATAGGTTATTTATTTAATTAATGTCAGTACAAATATACTATTTTAAATTATAAACTCTATGTATACATTATTATTAATTGGTATCATTTACTGATTCGATCTGTATTTGGTTAAAATATCTGCACGATGTGATTGTTACAGCTGTTCGTACCAATATATGTAATAATATGTACCAATCCAGAAGTAATCCCTCCTGGGAGTGAGGGGGATCGGCTTTAGTTATGTTTTACACAACATTAGACCTTGGTGTCTACGGGTTGGCTTAAGATAGTTAATTTATGTATATCGACGTCGTTGGCTTTAAATGTAGAAACCGGCAAAATGTTTATAATTTCACGTAAAAATATCATGTTGGCAGTGTTTAACACTCATAGTAAATAACTGTAATTAATGTCCCTTCCAATCATATATAAACTCAAGCTGGATTGATTTAACTTTTTCGATGCCCGAATTTAAATAATATGTATAACTTGAAGAATAGTATGACTCTTATTTTTATAAATGTGAACGTTGTATAGCTATTGTAGAGTACTTTATATAATTTTATTTAACACTCACACACTTTTTTTATACATTGAGGGATCAGAAATTTGGAAAAAGACTAACTTTTTGCAGAAAAGGGCTACTTTCAATCTCGTTGGCTGACACTTGAATGTTTTAAGTATTGTTTAGCTTTCAGACGGTTGGTTTTATTTAAAAGGATTTAAGGTTTAAAACTGGAGATTTCTCAATCATGAATAACTAGATTGCATGCCTAGACAGTGCATAACTTGATTAGCAGTTATATATACAAACACACACACACATATATTGACAAGAAATTGCAAAGTTATTCAACTACTTGGAAATTTAAACTATGCTTCCAGATCTACTACTAAGATTTTGTTACTATTTCTCTACTCTATGAATATATATACCAAAATCTTAGTAGTAGATCTCGATGGATGGTTTTAATTTTCAAGTAGTTGAATAATTTCGCGATTTTTAAAGTTTACAAAACTCATATGTTCAAAAAAGATATTTCCGGATAGCATGTGCTTTGTTTGGGTTTGTATTAAATCTTGTTATTAAAAAGAGTTGCTCCAATGTGTTTCAGTTCGATAGTGAAACGTTTGGAACGTCCAGTCAGCCAAATGGAGACAGATTAGTTATGATAAAAATCAATATATTATTTTTTTAAAGATAGGTTATTTATTTAATTAATGTCAGTACAAATATACTATTTTAAATTATAAACTCTATGTATACATTATTATTAATTGGTATCATTTACTGATTCGATCTGTATTTGGTTAAAATATCTGCACGATGTGATTGTTACAGCTGTTCGTACCAATATATGTAATAATATGTACCAATCCAGAAGTAATCCCTCCTGGGAGTGAGGGGGATCGGCTTTAGTTATGTTTTACACAACATTAGACCTTGGTGTCTACGGGTTGGCTTAAGATAGTTAATTTATGTATATCGACGTCGTTGGCTTTAAATGTAGAAACCGGCAAAATGTTTATAATTTCACGTAAAAATATCATGTTGGCAGTGTTTAACACTCATAGTAAATAACTGTAATTAATGTCCCTTCCAATCATATATAAACTCAAGCTGGATTGATTTAACTTTTTCGATGCCCGAATTTAAATAATATGTATAACTTGAAGAATAGTATGACTCTTATTTTTATAAATGTGAACGTTGTATAGCTATTGTAGAGTACTTTATATAATTTTATTTAACACTCACACACTTTTTTATACATTGAGGGATCAGAAATTTGGAAAAAGACTAACTTTTTGCAGAAAAGGGCTACTTTCAATCTCGTTGGCTGACACTTGAATGTTTTAAGTATTGTTTAGCTTTCAGACGGTTGGTTTTATTTAAAAGGATTTAAGGTTTAAAACTGGAGATTTCTCAATCATGAATAACTAGATTGCATGCCTAGACAGTGCATAACTTAATTAGCAGTTATTCAACCTTTAATCAAATCAAACTATAGTAAACATCCACGCAAGATACCATCATACAGAACATAAGTCTTTTGATCTAAATATAAGACAGGTACACAACTTTGGAAAACAATATGTCACGCCTCATGCTGACTACAAGTTTAAATTAAATCACATTTTAGTAATCGCCTTGTGTTTAATGGAAGTTTACTAAGTAACACGTATCGCTGATACTACTTTTGAATAACTTATTACTTCATCTTTAAATTGGAATTAAATTAAATCTACTTCTTAAACAATACTAATGATTTTACCCATAAAATCAAAAATTTAGATGAAAATAATTAATAAACTATCATTATGGCATGTTTTTAAAAATAATCAACATACGGCACATTATTATTCTCCCTAAAAACTGACCATAATCCTACTACTCGTAAGACGAAAACTTTATGATAAGAACTGACATTAATTCATAGCTTATTATTAGTAAGAGAGAATGGAACAAAACGATGGAATATTACATTGTTACTTCATTGGGTTCACATTTTTGCGATAATAATATAACCTTTCAGAGTTTTTTTCGAGTTTGAGGTTGATAGTTGCATTTTGATGTTTAATAAGGTTCAGGTTAGGTGCTGTTGATACTGATTAGTTAACATTGAACCAAAAAAGCTTAACTGTCAAGCTTTGAGTGTTATTTATGGTGGCATCACACCATGGTTTGGGTTTATTGCCATAACATAGACTAAACATTTAAATTACTCTTTTAGAAGACACAAACGGAAGAATTTCTGCATATACTATTAATAGTAATGGGATATTTAAATGAAAGCTGTACATAAAATTTGAGAAATATAAAGGTCCTAATACAGAACCTTGTGGGATACAAGCATTCAATCATATTTAAAAATTTCTGAAGTTCATCATTCATTATTATGAAGTTCTTCATAATGAAAAATTATGTTTTAAAATTAGTCGATTTCATTTAGTCCATGGTCCCTGTACTATCATAATTATATGCTTATACTTAACATATAATTAAACATACACCTTACTTATGTCTTAAAAGCAATCCCCTGAATAATTTGTTTTTAAAACCTTTATGTACTTTTAACTGCTTTTTTAAACTGTTCTTATATTTCAACTTGAATGTCTAAAACCAAATTGGTTTGCATTAAAATAATCATAGATCTAACAAAACACCCATGCCTCTGTTATGTTTCATAACAATACGGACTACATGAAAGTTTCGAAACTTTCTCGTTTCAGCTTTGCTTCCTTTTCTATGCACATGAGTTACGCAGATATGTTTTAAACATGTAGGAAAACACTAAAATTTGCATAAATGTATTTAATAGGTTTGCGGCATACAAATATAGCCAATTTGCATCTTGATAACACGGTTACTTAGTCCATATAAACTGCTTACCATCGATAAAATTTAGGGGAATAATTACTATGCATGTTCAAAGCTTTCGATACGATTCCTAAACAATCCAAAACCAGTATTTCATTTAGGGTTTGATTAGTTAATCATCTTTAATTTTGATTTCCTCAACAGTTTTGTTTTAAAACTTCTTAAAACAAACTTTATCTTTTATCAAGTTTTTCTATTCCTTGCATTTTCATACAATATAAAAACACAGTATTTTATGCATGGACTCAGTATATTTCTCCGTTCCCCATACAAGTAAACAAACAAACTAAAATAAAACATTACAAAAAACACTGGAAAGCAACATAAGCATTATGAATGCTATACAGTGGTGACCAGGCAACATTAAATGGGGTACTCATAAGATCACCTAACCTAATATCTGTTGTAAGTCTTCCGAAGTCTACTTTGAGAGCTTCCAATGGCCTGAGTAGCACGATTTTATAAAACCTTTTGCTGATGATAACATTATTAGTTTAATACATTAGCTTCAGTATTGTTCACATTTAAAATGTCATTTCTAGGCCTATATGCAGTGTAAAGTAGTTTTTAGACACTCATAAGATTATAATTCTATTGAAAATATTTATGATACAAACTCTCTGTCAACACTATGAAACTAAAATCTTTAATATTATTAATGAACATTTTTTTTATCCACAGCAACATCACGTACAATTGTGCAATATAGACCATAATAATGAGTGAGGAGTAGTCATATGTTAGTCGTACTTGCCAAATTTCCCTCAAATAGTGCAATAATTTATTCCTTTAAATAGTTTTAATTCATCTGCATACTCAGGTTTATGTTATCTGTTATCGTTATCAAACAGATATGTTGAAGGATGAGATTTCTGCAAATGTTTATATTGCTATTTGATCCAGTGGTATAGTTTGGGTTTTATTGTAAACACTTTAGTTTTGTATTTAAATTTAAAATAAAAACAAATTTTGCTATAAAAATCTGTTTATCTGTATGATTAGCAAAAGTAATTAAGAAAGGACCGATGCAATCACGGATAATGGTTAGACTTAAAGTTAAACGAAATAACCAAAATAGATTCTACTTGTACTTTTTGCTACAATCAATGGTCGTTTCATTTCATATCGAGAGAACTTTTGTAAGTCCTATTTTTATAACTGAGAAAAAAGATGTACAAATACATTTTCTAAATCATCATATTAATTTATCCAATATTATGTATCCAGAAGACAGTTGACAAACACAAGAAACGCTTTAATTTAGAAATGTGTTCACGCTACTTTTGGGTTGTATTTGTGGAACATGTGAAAAATAATTGTTTAAGTTTTTGTAAATCATTATAAGTATTTTGAACTAAAAGGCCTTGACAAAACTTATCTGATATCCTTAGTCAATATCGTGATGGCCTTCAAATAATTTCCTAGTGCTAAGTATTCCCTGATATATAATATAAGCTAAAGGTGTTGACAGTTTATTAATCGTATGACTATTTTATTTCCAAAGAATTGTGACAAAATGTTTCACATTTGTATAAATAGTGTTATAAAGGAACACTACATCTTTTCTTAACTAGGTTACACACATTCTGTGAAAAACTTTTAATATTAGCTATGGCCACTTATTCATATCAGATAGGGCCTTGGGCGAACATTTACACTGCAATACATCAATGTCAGATAGGTGGTGTTTATACCATGGACCCTGCGGCCACAAGTGACATGATTCAATTCTCAAATTGGATTCAACAAGCATCATGTAAAACAGATTTTACTGATCACGATATTTATTCTAGTGTAAATTCCATCCAGTACAATAAGATTAAAGTCAAGGGCACAATATTGTTTCGACTATTAGTTTACCTAAGTACAACTAAAAACTTCGTATGACATATCCGGGACCCACCTTAAAATACTCTGGAAACACAAATTACTGTAATTACCTTCAATAATGAATAAATCGTTAAGACTTCGAACTTTGAAGATTTAGAACCTCTATCAATTACTATAATGACAAGAGTTACTGATGGATTGATTTATAATACAGGAACTTTCCTATTATTCTTCACATAACTTCCCCCAACATATATGCACTTGTCCTAACGGGTCACTAAAGTTTAATATCGACCGCAAAGAACTGTCTGTATGTGAGCTCATTTCCCACACAGTTTACATCATCATTACGTGTTAAATCGTCCAACGTAACTCCTTTGAACCTTCAGCGGACCAAATAAATGGAAATTATATGGTGCTAAATCAGGGCTGTAAGGAGAATGAGTTCGTAACTCCAAGCCCATTTTGTCGATAATTTCACGGGATGGTTGTGCACTGTGAGAACGTGCGTTGTCTTGCTGAAGAATCACTCCTCTTCCCTGAGGTCCACGACGTTTCTCTCTCGTGGCTATTTCACCTTGTTAAACGCATATCTAAGTATATTGGCTATTTATTGTACGCTGATCTTCGAGGTAAACACAAACACTGTACGAGCATCTTCAGCGTCCCAGATCACCGCCAACATGGCTTTTCTTGCTAATGTTGTATAGGTCACTGAGTTTTGACCACTTTGCGCGGTTCACACAACCTCTATGCACTTCAGTCATTCTGTAAATCTTTATTCTTTATGATTTTTTTATCTTAGGCAAGTAAAAAAAATCAACCCATGTGAAATGTTCCAATGGACTTGCCCTCGTTTAAGTAAATGTTGAGGTTATGAACACAAAAATGTAGACTAATCAGCTAATGAGACTCGTTCTAGTGAAGCCAATTTAATACGCTAAAAGTACTATAGAACAAAAATAAGTCTCAAAAATTAACCTTCTAACGAAAGTTAAAAATTTCAAATGCATTCGTGACAGCGCGACAAGATATTATTACATAAAAATAATACTGAGTTTTATAACGTACCCTACATGACCCAGGTGAGTCACAATAGACCCGTCTGCATGGTGAGGCACAAATGAGATTACCGATCACGCCGCTATACCTCAATTTTAGTAGTGCAGTAAAAAGAATGACCATACATTTCCAGACTTCAAGCATTGAATTTGCATCGGGTACTTTTAAACTGGAAGCAAAAGTGTCCTATATTGTCTAATTTTGGGAAGTTTCGGAAACTATACGCCACAATTTAGCGTGTTCACTCAATCGAAACAATTATTGAATTGAATAGATTTTTGTTTTTAAGTACATTAAGTTCCCCAACTGATCCCGCTGTACTTCATGTGTATTCCATATGTTCCTCTTTACTATTATATTTAGCTTCCTAAGCCCCTTTGTAATAAAAGGTAGTTTGCTTAAGGCTTTATACTAAGTTTAACATTCACTTAATAAGTATTATCGTTAGTAAATGTGCTTTAATACAATAAGTAGTTCAACTATCTCTTAAGTAGTAATATAATTCATTCAAATATTTAATTTTAAAAGCCAACATTATTGTGTTTAACGTATTAAAGGTTACATATGATTTTATTCTGTTTTATGTGTTTATTACAAAAATAAAAAAAATTAATTAATTTAATTTTTATATGCCCACTGTTAAAAATGCTCTTTCATTTCATTTGAAATTTGTTGTAACACCGTAAATAGGTATGTGTGTATGTATTCTGTACAAAGAAACGTATTTTTTATCAAAATATTAATTGTATTAGTACGAACTATGACGAGTTCAAAATGTGTTGTTTAATATTTTATTAATAATACGTTAGTTTATTATGCAGTAACCTTGTAATTGTACATAAAGCGCGTTTAAGGTTTCTTTATAATATTAATATTTGTTGATTCTTGTAGAGAAAACACAATTATTTAATCTTGAACCAAGTAATCAACTCATATATAGGTCCGAAATTGCTTGAAGTATGGTTTGTTGGTTGATGTTATAAATTGTGATTTTAGAAACTGCAATGATATCAAAACTGCAAAGTGGTTATAACGAAATTATTCAATCTTGACCTAAGTAATTCAACTCATATATAGGTCCGAAATTGCTTGAAGTATGGATTTTTAGTTGATGTTTTAATTTTTTTTTATTTTCGAAACTGCAACGATATAAAAATTGCAAAGTGGTTGAAACATAATTATTTAATCTTGACCCAAGTAATTCAACTCATATATAAGTCCGATTTGTTTGTTGATGTTTTAAATTTTGATTTAAGAAACTGCAACGATATCAAATCTGCAAAGTGGTTTTTTTCTAATACCAATTTGTTACCTGAAATACCGAAAGATCGTCAACGAATGGTCACGATATGTTAGATCAGAGTGGTTTCTCATGCAGCTATTCTTCATAATTTATATGGGTAAGTATCTATTATATCTAATATCGTCAAAAATGCACAACATTCATAAGCCCTTAAGATTCTTGAAGCATACTATGCAAATTCTTATTTAAAATTAACTGAAATATTGTTATGTATTATTATACACATTTTGTACTCCTGGATATCATAGTATTTTTAAATAACTAACAACCAAACAAAACATACTTATAACCAAGCCAATGTAAATTAATCATTTATTTAATTTTGAGATTTGCGGGAAAATTTAAAAGTAACATTACATTCTGATTTATTATATGTAGTAAAATATTATTCCGTTATGGAGTTTTGTCAGTAATAAATTGTTATAGTTTTTTATTGAGCACATAACTCATTGTATATAGCTTCAATAAAGCTTGAATTACATAAAGTACTTTTTCCGCCGATACCTCATACGTCGAGAGTTTCTAAAAATACTGCATGATTTACTTGATCAAATATTTTTATGATGTAGTTGGCACAATGAAAGAAGATTGAATATTGTTAGGAAGGAATGGTAGATATGTAAGCCTACACGGTTATCTACGAGTTAGGATTGAACTACGATAAACAGAGCGTTTATCTCTTCCGCAACCGTTTCCGGTTCTGAAAGAATTCCCCCGTTATCTAATTCAAACTTCTTGACGGAGTTTTTCACATCTCTTCCAGTATACTGAAGTTTGCCCTGCATTGAAGAATAGCCTGGGCAATTATCAAAGACTTGGAATAGTATTTATTTTTAGTGTAACTGATTTCACAGGTTAATACATTATAGTTTAAAGTAATTTTTGCAGTGAACATTATATCGCCTTTCCTTGGGCATACACTTATTTTTGTTTTATTCAATGCAATTAAAGGCTTTTCATTTAACCAACGACTGACTAATGAAAAGCAATTTTCTAAATTTGGCAAATATATAATATACAAATAATTCTATTGTCTATATACGAATGTGATGAAATTTACTAGAAACAATATATTATTTTCTTTCATACTTTAAAGCCAGTTTAGTTTTTTAATGACATTTTAATTTTTTATTCAAATAATTGTGATTTTTTTACAAATTCAAGAGGGTTGGCTAATGTATTATATTTTTAATATCTATTTTAGATACAATAATCAGTGATCCATTAATTTTATATAAAAAACTTTAATTTTTAAATAACCTTGTAACCGTGTAACCTTTTATGGCTAATTTTGCATTCACTTTAATTAGGTCCTAAAATGTATGACTGGCTATACATTATTCAGATGCAGTATACGATAAGACAATTTCACAGTTACAATGACCTAAACTAGACAGTCTGGCAATCCTTATCTATAAACGCCAAGTGCCACACATATATTATTCACGAAATAACTAGAATCACTAAACGTATATTCAGATGGAATTGTGTACACCAGTTGATTCTTATGTCTCGTCAAGTCAAAATTTCACAATAAAATGGATTAAAGATTTTATTGTAATATGATATGAATATAATTAGAGTGGTTTAATCGAATCTAACTCACCGATGTTTTTCTTTCCTGCTACAGTGATTCATCCCAAATATTTAAATCATCCAACAATAGTAATGCTATAGTTTGGTCTGTGTTCCTCAAATACACCTTCAGCGGTTTGAAATAGTAACTTAATGGAAGTAACAGAGATACGGGAAATTCTCACAATGACATTCACCTATTATGGGATGCTCAGGAACTTATCGCTATACTAGCAAGAGTACTAGATGTAGCCCCTGTTGAAGATGCAATGAACGAACCAGCACGAAAAACGCTGTAATCAGTTTATTTTAGTTGTTTTAGATTCTTTTCTCAACAATAAACTGAGGAACACCCTCATTCTACTTTGGTGAAACGAGTGGATCACGTAATAAAACACGTTGACAATCGCTTATTTCAAGAAAGAATTGGAGGAAAATTTCTAAAGAGATTTATATATACATGGCTTGGGTAGGAGAAGCCTGAATGAGACTGACTGATTCATCAACACCCAGTTAAAACCATAAAAGATATGGTAAATATGACATATGGTAAATAGATTTATCTTGTGTCCTGCAAGTGCACTAAGGAAGGATATTTTTTCCGACTTGAGAGTTCCGTCCTACTGGCCACAATACGTTCATACGTTCATTCAGAATCACAATACGTGATCATATCAATACAGATCATTATAGATGTATCGATGATTTTCGATACCGCCGTTTGATTCACTCGATTCCGATAAAAATATTTTTTGAATATTTGATTGCAAAAAAAAAATTAACAGAGATGCATAAAAGATAGACATAACTTTTTGAAATATTTATTGTACATGTTCTAGTTGACAGTTGTGGAACACACATAAACAATAAATACATAGAACAAACCATGCTAATTCAGTAGGTAAGAAATTAGAAGGTAGCCAGAGAGCGATATTGACGCAAAGACGCCTACAGCGAGTGCTAATTCTGCAGCCCACCAATTGTGGAATGAGACCCAAAAATAATTTTTGCGGGAGTCGTTAATGCCATCTAAATCAATGACCCTAATGGAACAGGATTTATGTTGCCATGAATATATATACGGAACACCTTGTCTTAAAACCTGGAAAACGTGCCTTGGACCCGGTGAGGTGGTACTAAACTATACACGTGTGTTATGTTGTTTAGACTAACATGACACTTTCATCCGGGACGTATTGGGAACTTTAATGCGGTACCACTTAATTTACGATTCTCTATTTACTCTGGCTTTCATTTCACGTGCGCAGTTCCTGACTCAGCAGCCACAAAAGGAGTTTTGTTGTAGATTGATTTGGCTAAACTGATATAATAGTGATACCCTATAAGCATAAGTAATAGTAATAATAAAAGCAATGTTTGTGCTTTTTAGTTTATATACTGAGAAAGTATACACTCCACACGAAAACGAAAACGTTTTTGGGTACGCAATAATCACGTTTTTAAATTGAGACCATAATTCTACGGCCAATAATAAGGGCGTAATTGTGATTGAAGTTTAACATTGATCTTGTGGGGCAACCCTCAGCGTTGTTGCTCTACACCCGGTTCTTCATTTTTCCCTTTGGAACACGAGATCACAAAGAACAACCATACAGTATACTTTGCATTAATCTTTTGTATACGGAATTCAGTTTCACCCGAAGTCTTTCGGATTGTTTGTGAGTTATTTAAAAATGCATTTTAACTTTATTGTTTTATACAGTATATTTGGGCAGTATTTCATACTTCTCACTCACCAAATACGATAAGCACTAAATGCTTTGCTAATACCTGATGAAGATAATTGATTCCAATACTCGAAACATAGTGTGCTGTTATTGTAAACATTAATGTCCGAAAACCTGTAATACTTCGAAAATGTGTTCCCATCCAAAGTTCCCTATTTTAGAGTGTTTTTATTTACAAAAAGAGTGTTTATTTTTTTTAACACATATTTTATTGTATACACATATTTTTTGTATTTGTATGTGTATACAATATGCTATACACAGTAAACCCGTACAAGATATATTGAATTGCGGTGTAAATGTGCCATACACACACGATATGTATACAAATCACTTTCCATGTTATTCCTGTCCATGCAACGCTGTAAACATTACACAATACGAGCAGTGATGACATCTTCAGCTAGTCAATGGAAACTTACAGGAAGTGTCTCAGACGCCACCTGAAGCCATAACTTTTATTTTTCTCTTCCTCTCGTTGCTTTGATGCTAAACTGTTCTCATTAATTGTTATTTCAAGTGTTTATTACTGTTAATTACTATATACACTTTAGCTTCTTTGGTTGTTATAGATTACTTTGTTGCAAAAGAATTTAATTTATTGTTGTTAAATTTGAACATTTTTTGGTTAATAAGGTTGCATACTGCATAATATTCTTTAAAGTCTACGTAATGGGAAATAAATACAGAAATACACAACGTATCATAGTTGACGTGTTATATTAGGATTACAATAATTCCATTGATTGCATGAATCTAAAGTTCTCAATAACACAGGTAAATATCCTAGTAATGTTAGTATTCCACTCCAAATATTTCATGAACTAAAATATAAATGACTAATTTTAAATTCTCCAAGTAAATTTCAATCAAATAATCCACCTGTAAAGTTATTTTTCATTTAATTAATAGTTATCGCTAGTTTACGATGTTTAATTTCCTTAAGTTCTATCAATTTTGACCCTACATATAGAGACCTGAAAACATTGTTATTAATTATCATTTGAAAATTAGTTCACATAAGGATGATATCCTTCTCAATGTCAGCATCACCCGATATATTTTAGTCTGGATAGCGCATTTCATGTGAATTTTGAATAAATCAAAGGTATACAAATATATAGCGTAACCTTGTTAGTTCTACTGTAAGTAATACATCGTGTGCATAGTTCTACACTTCCCTGGGATAGTGTCCACTAACATGGAGTTAATAAGGAATATGCAAGGAATGTGCAAGTCCACTATACGCCGCGAACAGTGACTTCCACGTTATTAATAACAATGCTTTCCCCGAATTATGAATCGACCCGAGAATATTACTTGGGTTACATATTATTTTCATTACTTTAAAGAAATGCCACCGGTCATTGATTGTATTGACGGAACTTGATCTAAAGTACATGCTCCTAATTAATTAACTGTCATTCAACAATGTTGTGATGGTATTCGGCCCTGGCTACATATTTTATTGCTTGAGTGATAGTTCTACATGATGAGTTAAACAGAAATTTTGTAACAGAATGCAAGGATTACTGGATAGAGATTAAAGGCCTTATTAGATTTGATGTTTCCATTGCCCTTAATTAGATTGGTTACGTAACACCAAAGAGGGGGAATCTCTACGATTCTTCATTTGCGAATTTCAACTAAATCATAAATCCTGAATGTAGATCCTACATGAGAAATACAATTGTTTAAACTACCGAAAGCCTCAGCTACTTTTTAAAATATCCCAATATATAGTTTGTCATTCACACATTTTAAATATTTCTATCGTGTGCACAGACAAATAATGAAAAGGTCTATGTTCATTACGATACAAACGAAAAAACATAAAAATGAATCCACCTTATATGATGAATGTGAAAGTTTGGATGGATATATTGCTTTTTGTCTAAGGAATTCACCCAAATTCACATGAAGTGATTGAGGTGAGATTTTGTACTAAGTTATTTGAAACACTGGAATAATATACAGGCCATATTTACATTTTGAAAATGGCCCCACCCAACTGATTCAAAAACTTTATTTTATTGCGAGGAGCAATGTACAATGGTGAGATATTTATTACATATGTCGACGTATTCAAACAATTTTATGAATCTGAGGTATTATTTAAACATTGATAGAAAACGCAAGTTATTAAACATAGTTGAAATTTTCTGCTTGTAAGGTACTCAAAACTGGATTAAGAGATTGTTGCACGGCATGTTTACTGCCGCCAAGAGAAAAATGTAGGAGACGATAACTAATCATTACTAAACAAGGAGGGTTGTGACCATTAAAAAGTTCATAAAAAATAATACTCCAGGCGTAAAGTACAATTTTGTTGAGAAACAACCATACAGCGCAGTAAGCGTGTCTCTTGGTTATAGGTGTACAATGTTAATTAAATTAACTTCGATAAATATTCTAGGCTGATTAGCATGGCAGTATGAGAATACATAGAACAGGAGAACTTAAAACACTGACTACAATACCTGTCTGTATACGGTTTACGTAGGATTTGTACGAATCACTTTCCAACACCGGCAGCCAAATGTATAAACGAATCGGATAGTCCGAAAGCTGGTAACGGTTCTGTTTTAGAGAATAATCATAATACTGAATGTTTTAAATAAGAAATCTGGGATTTTTGTGCTCCCATTAGGTAAAAATTAATATCTAAGATTGTTTTTAAATACTTCATAAATTCATATATTCAAATATGTACTTACGCTAAATATACGTACCAATTTACGTTTCAAAATTATTATAGAATTGAAGGTGTCCGTGCTTCACTACTGCAAAATAGTACACAAATTACGATAGCTTTTGGTTTAAGGAGATAAAATAATACTTTCGATGGATGGCCAAACTATAAAATTTTTTTTTAATTCCCTCATAAACAATGTTTTTTATTCGAATCTTAGACCCCAATGTTACCAGACTGTCAGAAGGGATTATGCGTTAAAGGCCACAATCGATTGAGCCTTGGGAAAAAAACAGTTTATCCTTAAACTCAGTCTTGCCAATTTCGAAAACTGGCCGTGAGCTTTGTTTACTGTCATGGCAAAATATAACTTCATTGGAGACTGCAGCAGTTTAGACTGATAATTTGATGGAATTTAGAGGTTTCTAGGCAGAAATACCGTTTTCCCGTACAAGAGCCTGTGAAGATTGTTGATCCATTTAGGAGGAATCAATTTGAACAGAAGATTTATTGGAGCCCCAAGTTTGTGAGGAAGAATCCTATGTGGATTTGAAGCGTAGAGGAGATCTTCAAGGTAGGAAGGATTTACTAAACCTTTACTCCTTTAGTAAGCACTACAAATCGAGTAAATCAAAGCAAAGGCCGAACACTATCTTGTATATTTCAGTAATTTTAAAAAGTGATGCAGTAGGATGCTTTAACTTAAAATAAAATACTCTACAGAATTTTCTGCTGGTCATTTTATCATATAATCGCAGGCATTCAAAAAGTTCCTCGATTGATAATGGAAACATAAAATACTCGTATACTATATATATATATATATATATATATATATATATATATATATAAAACTCAAGTGGAGGTGAAATGGTAATGGATATAATTTTTATTCATTCTAAATTTAATAAAAGTATTCATAAAAATTATCGTGTTTGATCCCAATTTTTCGTTAATTTTCGTGGTTATACCGCGAAATTGTTCAAAACAGTTTCTCATCGAGCACCTGAGAGGCAAGACTGATTTATGCACAAAGTTGGAAGTAAATACGCTCAGTGGCTTAAGAGGTTTCGTAACGAGTCAGTCAATGAATCTGTCTTTTATATTTATAGTTAGTACTAAATTACATTTCTGTGGTTGTAAGAGGGGCTATGGTCTCCGAATACCGCCTTGAGTGCTCACTGGTCTTAAATAATACAACAGTAACAAATGAGATTTCTTATAGCAATTATTCAATCAAATATCATCTAAATCCTTAGTATGTAAATTCAGTAATGGGCTTTATGAAACTGTATAACTCTCCAGCTTTAAGGCTCAGCCACACCAAGCCGCTACGCCAACAACTTAAATTTTAATAACATTTTATTCAATCCTGAGGATAATAAGATATGTTTCCGATAATCATCACTTATCGCAGGACTGGGGATATTTCAATGGTGCCTCTGTTTCATGAGACAGGAAAATGTGTGTGAAGCCGTAGGTCATAAATAATTTATAGGTTAAATAGCTGTAACTAGTAGCTTCACACGCAATTATAAAACCTCCAGTTAACTCATAAATTATTAATGTACTAATATAATAATAATTATTGCAGGCTAATTAAACTGGAACATTGGCTTACAAGAAAGTTACAGCAACAACACCACATTTTCCAAAACAATAAACAATTGCTATACGTCTAGATATATGGATTTTGTCCAGTGAAAATTAGCTTGTTTGGCTAACCACAGATATAACTTTACAAGCGGATGCGAATATTAACTAGCATGGAATAAAACTATGCATAAGTAGGAAATATATATATATATATATATATATATATATATATATATATATATATATATATATATATATATATATATATATATATATCCCACTCAGTCATTTTAGTATAAGTGTAGCTCTTATAGCCTACGGTTTGAGCTGTTTAAGTGTATATGTTTTTGTTTTCCAGTTATTTTTTCATAACATATCTTTAGATACGAATTTCCTTCAGAATTATGGCTCCACAGTCTGTTGAGGAAAAAAACCTTTAGCCTTCATAATAATCAAGGTATACGATAAATATTATTTGAACTTTACAACCATTATATTTATTTTAGAAATCTACAAATGAATCTAATAATCACAATACTTGTACATTTGTAATTACAAGTATCTGTAATTGTTAAATGGCTAAAAGTTTTTTTTCGCTAGGCCATAGCTTATTTCTTCAAAATATAGTCCAGATTGGTTAATTTGGTATATTTATTTTTATATTATCATAACTATTTTATAAAAGTCTCTGTTATACAAACTACAAAAGATTTATCAATTTCTTATTTTCAAGAATAAATTATTAACGTTGTAGTTCGTGTAGATAGTCCATGTCAAGGGGATGTATATTGCTATTATTACATTAATTAACACACTCACTACCTCATGCAAATGCACCGTGCTTAAAGGCCTTATAAAAAAATCTGTTAAAGAAATATACCGAATATTTAACCGTCGGAATATATATTATTACTTATTGAAACTCCATGAAGTCTTGAGTAATGAAAGAGGCTGTAAATAAGAAATCAAATTCTAAACATAAGATATTATTGATAAAAGAATAGCTAAACATCATTTACGTATTTATTATTGATATAATTTAAAACGAGTAGGTTCAACACTGTAGTCACTGTAATCATAATAATATTACTAGACTATTGATTTTAGCTGTAACTGTCAGTTTTACTTAAAGTAATAGACCTCACCTTATATTTCAATAATGTAAGACTTAGAATATTTATAGGAAATAATCCTTCAACTTGCGGCCTGTGTTAGATTTATAAATATTTTAAAGTGTACCAGAGAGGGGCTTGCCATGAATTCATCAACCGAGTAAAAGGCTTTGGACATCAAAAGGAGATTATTGGATCCCATTCCAATTGATTGATTGATTGATTCCATTCGATTGATTTTGTGCTGGAACTGCCGGTATTTCCAAGGACCTTATTGACTATTCTGAAACCACTACATTTCAGCAGGAATAGACTTTTCATATAAACTCAGTTTTATAACTTCCCTCGCCTTTTGTTCCATATAAATAGATCAGCGGAATTCATTAATATCTTGACAAAAGAGTGGTTACTCTCAAATTTGTTCTAGTGTGTTTACTTTACAAATGAGTATTTTTGTAAGTATAATAATATTTTTTAAGAAGCAGATTACAATATGTTCATTGGTATTACATTGATAAACGCGTTTACCTTGAGACAAATAATTACGTAAAATTGTGCATTTTTTGCGTAATCTCCTAAACGTCTCAATTGACACGAAAAGAAATTTTTATATTGGTTAGATAAGTTGGAGAGGATTTTAGATTGAATGGTATATCGTGTAACATATCTGTACCTGGGAGGTAAAGGGCACTATGTCCATTTTTTTCAAAATCGGGATATCAGCACCAAGTTTTTCTACTTTTATGTTTCTTTTTGGGGTAGAAAGCACTAAGTCCAATGTTTATTAATAAGGGAGATAGCCAGTGGAAAAGGGCATTATGTCACTAAGTAGTTGAGAGGTAAAAAAGCACCAACTCGTTATAGTGCTTTATACCTCTTATTAAAATGTAAATCCGTAGAGGAAAAAAGGCCACCATTTGAAACATAGTGCTGTTTCCTTTTAAACTTTTATAAAAGACCTGGTATTAGGTACCATGTGTTTTTGACATGGTGCCACTGAGATGTTTACTGAAACATAACCTCAAATTCCATGATTTGCATTATGTTAATTAAAAAATGTATGAGATATACTTTGAGTTCTGTAAATCGGATAACATCCCTGAAGAAAATATTGGTAAAAACTGGGTTTGTATCGTGACGTGTTTAACAAAAGGTTCAATCTTTCCTTCAAACCACCTGAAGTTGACCCATGCGATACATGCGATTCCTACCAAGCTAAACTTAAAAGGTAATTTTGAGTCAGTTAGAAAGAGAGGCAATACAAGCCGAGTACAAGAATCACATATATGATGAAAGCGTTTACGATTTGAAAGCCGCAGACTCAAAAATTGCCAAGGAGGATCCTTCTTATAAAGTTTTGACTGGTGATTTACAGAAGTGTTTACCGACACCCTTTAATTACAAGTGGGCTGAGCCTCTACAAAAGAAAACTGTGGACTCTTGACTTTACTATACATGATGCATGTGACTCAACAGTTCACTGCTTGATGTGGGACGAAACAAAAAGAGCAAGAGGAGGGAATGAAATTGCTTCAGCTATCATGAAGAGGGCTGACAATGTGATTTTCAGGTTCAGCTGTTCAAGATATCACTTTATGGACTGACAACTGTTATGGTCAACACAAAAACAAATCTAAAAACCATTAATCAAAAGTTTTTGCTCAAAGGTCATACGCATATGGAGGCTGATACTGTTCACGCTCTCATAGAGAGAAAAAATAAAGAAAGCTAAACAGTATGAGCATATTGACACCTTGGGACTGGCAACAATTGGTGCGGCAAACTTCTTCAAAATACTCTGTATTTAACATGGAATTAGAGGATTTTAAAAAACTTTGAGTCCTTGCTAAAAGGCAAAACATGGGTCATCTCTTCTTCAAAACTTCATTTGACGGAGATTTTTCAGAAATGAGTTATGTTCGATCCCGTAGAGGACAAGAACTACCGTTCCCGGGAAAACTCTTCTATTAGTATCACACCAGAGACTACCAATAAATGTAGCAAAATACAACGATCTGATAGCACTACTGCCAATACTCCCAACTCTCCCAACTGTGTGCCATGACTACTTCAAAAATCTACCGAGAAGCAACAACACCTCCATGTACCCAGAAGAAGACCCCGAAGAAGACTCTGATTAGTTGGCACTATTTTGGAAATACAGTGTTTATTTAATTTTGAGTTGCTATGGTAACCAGTTAAGTACTATGAAGTATTAAAACTGTAAAAAATTCACAGAATTAAAACTCTATGTCCTTTTCATTTCTAACAACCCGCTACTTTTCTCAGAGGTAAAAAGCACCAAGTCCAACAAGTTTTTTAATAAAATATTTTAAAAATAGGTAAATGACCGTTTTTTTTGTTTTAAAACAGTTTAGTTTAAATAGACAATAAGTTAAAATATCAAATATAAAAAAATCAATTTAGTATTGAATATAAATGATAAGATATAACATTTTATATATTGAAACATTTTTTTCAAACTGTTCTCCTGAAAAGTAACAGTTTTGTGGACATAGTGCCCTTTGCCTCCCAGGTACAGATATATGTAGAACAATCCTTCTAAGTGGTTTAAGGTGTATTTTGCCGTTGTAACTTGAGCATATTCATTTTTAATACGATCATCTCACAAGGTTTGTCTAATAGATGTGCCCTGGTGCTCTTAGTAATACTTTTAGTAGGTTTTAGAGGTTCTTTTTTAAGTAGGCCACATCTTTTTTAAACACAACAGGAAGTATTAAATATGCTCATGCACTAGGAGACTAATATTGCGTTTTACCAAATCCAAATTATCCCTTAGTAAACAATTTTTACAAAGTTGAAATAGAAAATACATGTTCTTTTATAGAAAATAGATTGTTAACCATTTTACTGATGATGTATAATTTTTAGAATTAAACCAAAAAAATATTATTTATAGATAAAAATAAATATGGCATTTTAAGCATTGGCACCAAACGTCTTCCTCGATTACAGTCAGTAAGACGTGTGCTGCCTTCAACCCATCCACTGGAGAGAAGACCAACAGTACAGTTTTCCTATCAAATCTTCGACAAAGTTGAGGTTTTGTCACAATTAAAAATATATAATTAAATTATCCACAAAATAGTTTTTAATTATTATTTATTATGCAAAACTCAATTTATTTCTTGTTGTATTCAATTTGTAACGAATAGTAACTGTTATAAGAAATGTCGTTTATAATAACAATTCCAGAATAGTCATCAGTACACTTCCGTGTACTTTGTTTCCATATACCAGTCTCCAATGGTAGTGAAGTTCAATGTTTCTATAAACCCTAAAAAAATCAGTGAAAACAATTATGAATATTTGTGAGTCATGTTTTTCTTATCTTCTCTTTTTGAACCAATCTTTTTTATCTTTTGTTGTTTATCTTTTTGAATTAAAACCGTACCACTCGTAGTGAAATCATTACTGGATATTTGATTTGTTTAATCTACAGTGTATAATCACTTTTGTGTTTGGAGGAACGCAGTGTCCTCGACAGCACTACATACATTTCTTGTTCTCATGACCTTGAGAAATGCATTCATTCATAATGAGGACGTGCACAATTAAAGACGCGCATGTTTCCCAGGTGGAAACGGTATCTGAGGTCAATGGCCTCTCTCTCACGGGCTTAATTATTGCTTCTACAATAGACTCTTAATTAGTTCACCAATAGCCATTGTTTCACCCTAAAGATCCAGATGAATGTGGCCGTACTTCACTATGCTCAACATTGATTCGATTTGTGTTTGGAGGCGGTTTCGGTCGTCCAACAGTCAGGTGCACTGAATTAATCAGACAGTCATAAAATGCCTCTAGTCCTTATTAACTCTTAAGTGAAACCGGCTATTTCTTCTCTATTGTCCTCTCCACTAGCAGACTAAGAGTTACGTTGCGATAGTAGTTATGTGGTCTTATTACTCTCTAACAGCAGGGATGTCATTGGCACTCATTCAGATGTTACTGGGAGGGGTTACAATTTGGAGTGTGCCATGTCTCCCATTACAGATCAACAATGTAGCATTGTATTAACAAAAGTGTTGAATCTTCCCCCATGAAATACTTAATATATCCGTTGTATTTTGAAACATTATTCGCATTGTGTTGTACTACATCCTCATTACAAATTAAATTGCATGCAATCTAACTAGAGCAGCGGCCCACGGGCTGTTATTTTAAAACCGGTTAACATTACCTTCTTCAGTGGAGTGGAGATATTTAATTCGTAAAGTTAATTTAATTGTTGGCTTAAGTGTTATCCAAAAAAAGTCATAAATAGAACCACAATTCACAAATTAAACAAACGCATGCTCCGAATTCTCGTAGTACTAACATCACTAACTAATAACTTTTCCATGATATTAAGAATTGGATAATAGCACACAGGTTTCTATAATTTGGGTTTATTTGGTGCAAAAATGATTAACTTACTCATTAATTTAAGACAAAAATATAAAAAAACTTATAAAGTGCATGTTACCCAGTATAAAAAAGTATAAACCGTGAAATAACGAACAAATCATGTCCCTTGAAAGACAAAATCTAAGATTCTCAAGTAGGACAAACATTCAACATTACATGACACAAGCTATTAAAAGCTGTGAAAAATATGTTATCACTACTAGTTAAATTTGTATTAATCCAATAAAAAAAATAAAAATGTTATTCACAAACTAGACGCGCCGACGAAGTACATGTGACTAACGATCATGAATGGACACGTTATATGTTTTTAATTACTTATTACATGATTTTGCTTAGCTCAATAAAGATTAAATTTATTGTATTTAGTATATTTGCCTACTACAATAAGTGTTATATTTACTCAGCTTAAGGTTTCTGGGACAGACATTTGAAATTGTGCCAAACTAGGCGATAGGAAATTATAATTGTATAGCTTTTATTTTCAACTTGGTTAGCATAATCGCTTATTAAATAATAAAGCTTGTCCTTTACGAAATTACAAAAGTAAGACTCATATATCAGTACTCGTAGGGCAGTAGCCCAATCGTGAAGCGCATTACGTTTGAAAATCGAGGACTACTGCATGATTTCAAAAGTTTTGTATTTATTTATTTAGGCATAATCGCGTGATAAATTACAAAAAAATTTATCTTTATAGTCTAAAAATTGGTGTTATAGAGATTTTAAAAACGATTCTAAGACAATTTAAGAATTCGGAAATCTAGAGAGCAATCCGCACGAACTTAGTTTTTATTTGTGTAAGCTTGTTATTAATAATAAAAAAATATCTTCTAGAAACTCAGATATGTACTTGTACACTAGCTCTTGCTTCAAAAGTATTGGAAGTAGATTAATTTTATGAGTATACAAAAAGTTTCCACGTGACTTATACCTCCATAAACAGTTTCTTACTTATAGCCATATAAACCCTCTTTATTTTTAATTTAGAACTAAACGCAACAGTATTATAAATATTTTACTGTTTTATGCTTAATATAATAGGTGATTTTTTTCGATGGTTTTTTTTGGTTCTGTCTAATATTTTGGAACGGCATAAATGGAAGAATGGAGTTATAAAGTTGTTTCTTTTGACAATAATTTTAAAACTATGCATATGATAAAGGTTTATTGAGAATAAACATTAGGTTTTTGGCTATCCCTGTAACCAAAATCAAATGAAGGTATTTAAAATGAATTCTCTGATGTGATTCAGGGAAGTTAAATTTAATTTCTTAATTGAAACTGTAACTTTATTACACTTTATTAGACTCACTGTGTATGAATGTCAGAGACTGAGTTGAAATACAATAAGAATGTTATATGTTAATGTTAATGTTATATTTACATTTCTGTTCTTGGTATGGATTGAAACTGTGCAACACTGTCACAACATCGTTCTTCTTTGTCTAATTGATAAAACTAAACAATCAATGGATTTTGCATTAGATTTACTACAGAAAGATAGTCTTATAACATTAATAGTAAATGGCAACTTTTTAACTTATTTTACTCCATATTATATATTTTTAATTCGTCCTCTTTATTTAAACCCAATAAAACACTATTTTCTAGAGTAACTATATATTTTAAAAAATAATTGGACTCATTTCACGCACAGGAGCTGTGCACCTATGTTATATTGTATATTATATATTTTATAGTATGATTATATGTATGCAGTTGGTTGTAAATAATAAACTACTTATACTCCTGGAAATATATAAACTACCTCATCTTAAGTATGTTATGTGATTCTTTATGAAATTAAAGATGTTTTTGACTTTATTCGACTTTACATTGAAAAATTACAATGGCTGCTATTTTATTATGTTATTGTGAGAGAAAAGGTCTTCGTTATTCTCCTTCCCACGATAATACAGGAAACAAATTAAGCAATTTCACTAGATCTCGATAAAATTGGCTTTTACCAACTGAGATCACAGCATCCTATAGTATAAGAGGAAGTTCCAGCGAAAGAGAAAGTGCGCGCGTCCACTGCACTGTAGAGCTTTGGTCTGCGCGGAGCGGCGCAGCGGCGCATAATTATTAGTAGTGCCATCAGCGATTAAGCGAACTCTTCCACCTCCAGAAACCGGTTCCACTGACAGGGACCGGTCATGTTTAGCCCATTGGCCTCGTCAATCATCAACCCTGATCAGTTAGCCTCCATCACTGATGATGCAACAACACATGATGACATACGCCCATTCACTTTTTCATTCATATACAATAGTATTTACCCGTGCATTCATTCACCTGCCTTAATTGACGGTTTGAAATATAGTAGGTTGCGTTTGATGTCAGTAAAATATACTAATTTAAATTTAGAGTCGGATAATTTATAAGAAGATTTATAAAACTTGTATTTGATTATGGATTAATGGGTAATTTCAATTAAACTACATTATTATTATAATTTTCACAGCAATCAACCACTCATTTAACTTGTCAAAGTATAAATTAAATGTTTTAAATACATTCTCTTAAAAAAATAACAAAGGAACCATATGTTGAAAATGTTTAATATAAATTGTATATTTAAACGAAAATGATTATTTCTCTGATCACATATGTACTTCAAAATATTTTACACCAACTATCGAACGACAATGTCCACAGTATCACCTTACACGTTCCTCTTTCTGTCATTGTATATTTTTCGATACATATATGCACTGTACTATCTATACACCACTGCTCTCTGTCAGACATAAGATATCCTAACGGGTGGAGCATCAAGCTATTTCTACTTATTACTTTACAAACATTTAAGTAAATTAGTTATACACTTTTTAATTAAATAAAGTAACTTAGTAACACTACTTTTACTTTATGCACTTGCCCCAATCGCCTCAGGAATACACGAGGTTTCCGACAGCATAAAACTGGCCCACTAGTGTATGTATGTTGGTGAATGCTACAGAACCAAATGTTACGTCATGATCTTGATGCTTGCTAACCATAATATTTGCACCAATCTTCAAGTTACAAAGATTATTAGTAACTATCTTTTCACTAAGATGGAGGATGATGATATGTGTGAGAAACAACAAGTAGCAGTTTGGTTATAGCATCAACTATGCGTAAAACACAATCAGCTTCCAAACTATCGTCTTACTCGTTTCGCAGTCCTCTGTGATAGAAAATTTACCATTAGTATACCTTCAGGAATTTATAGGATTATTAGGATTTATAGAATTTTTATGTACTGGACAGATTAATCATAAACTAAATTTTACTTATTACGTTCTTTACTATTTTTAATTGTTTATTTACTTGTAATCTTAACCTTACACTGTTGGGTTTGGCACCTGTTGAAGATATTAGATATATAACTGCTAGTTCTCAAAATATCATGTTTTATTTCATTGTTTCATATAATAAAGGCTATATAACAAATACCTGTAGGTCATCTTTCAAAGTGTTGCAACATAACATTTGACTAAAAACTTTTAAAAATAAATTACAATGGTTGTATTATTATCTGTATAATCTACTGTACGTATAAATTTGCATTTACATCGTATGTAATGGCATTCCTGTTTGAATAAAAAATTAAATATAATATTGACCACAAGTAAAATTATACTAAAATTAATATATATATATTTTTTTTAAGCAGGAATGCCATTACATACGATAGTAGATGCAAATTTATACGTACAGTAGATTACTCATTAAACTCATATGTATATATATATATATATATATATATATATATATATATAATTATATAATATATATCAGTTTAAAGAGTTCTACAAAATTTGTTAGAAATTAATTAATAATCTAGCCTCCTTCAATTATTATTTGAAGCAACCACTCTGTGTAAAATAAATTCCAGTCAAGTTAAGATGTGTATTATTTATTTACCCACAGGAAAATAAGAATGTTGATACATGAAAACTATGGATAAACTGTTGCAGGAAGGATCGGAAAATATAGTAACATTTTGGCAAATTTGGTATGTTAACAATGTGGGTCCTGAGTAAGTTACTAAGCTGTATTCACAACTAATAGGTTTATGCACGCACTATGTGTGTAATATGCACACGTGTAATAGTAATTTGGTAGCACTAACATGGAATATAAAATTCTGATGTAATTAATCACAAATACGTAATAAAATTATTTGAACCCATTCCTTGTGTCAACAAATTCGTAAAAATGCACCATCCACTTTTTATTGTGCCCGCATTATGTATTTCTTTTAAAACTAAAATAGCGCTAACATACTAGTATTTAAAGATTTAATGTTATTAACTGGATTTTATTAAGGAGTTAGAGGTCATATTTGTCACTAATGTTTTACAGATTCAAAGGTATCACGATTTCCTTGAGGAATCGCTGCACATGTTGACTCCAGATGTGCCGTGCGACCAGGAGGTGGCTGCATCCCACACGTAGTTGTACACACAAGACTCCCAAACTTCTCGCGTCGTACAGCTCGTCACACAAGACGCGAGTGGCATATCGGTAAGTGCTCTGAAACGGGTGGCGGGTCAGGATTCTCTGGTAGGTGGCATCGTCCTTGCCTTATTAGGCGCGCCCTTGCCCGGTCCCAACTTGGCAGCATTGGACAATGTCAGCGCACCTTTCACTGTGTACAAGGCTGCATACGTGGGTCTGCTCCCACTCCTAAATAGTTTACCCACCATAAGTTTCCACATTCCATAATAATATAAATTAGGAGTATGTTTTCAGATAGAATAAATACTCTAATTATTTCTCATACGGTTAGTTTACTTCTCCATTTACTAATTAATTAAAAAATAATCTTAAGGAAATACAACATTATCAAATATAACCATAAATGACAAAATATAAACATAATAACTTTTAAATACACATTATAAAATCTATTGATAGTGCTCTATGTATAAAGTAAACAAAACACTTTACTCCATAAATGAAATGTAATCTTAAATACACTTATAAAGTATACACTGAGAGTATGCTGTAAACGAAATTCTAACGCGTCCATTGTTAATTTACTACTCGTATATGTGACAACTATGTATGAAGGAATAACAATGTTAATGGTTGCACACTCTCACTTGTGCTGGTGAACTATGTATGAAGGAATAACAATGTTAATGGTTGCACACTCTCACTTGTGCTGGTGAACTATGTATGAAGGAATAACAATGTTAATGGTTGCACACTCTCACTTGTGCTGGTGAACTATGTATGATGGAATAACAATGTTAATGGTTGCACACTCTCACTTGTGCTGGTGAACTATGTATGAAGGAATAACAATGTTAATGGTTGCACACTCTCACTTGTGCTGGTGTTACGTGTGTTCTTATTCTTGACTTCTTTGCAGTGACAACGACTGGATTAATTTTTTTCTTGTCTGGTCGCGAGTTTTGTGTTTTAAGTTAACGTTTATGCATGAATTATGTTTACACCTGGATAAAATTGTAGATGTCATTCCTCAATATAAGTGTTATACATTTAGTAACATATAAATGTTTTTACTTATCAAAACGACATAAAAAATTCGTATTCATTTAAAACATTGATATTAAATAATTAAAATAGCAGAAAGTTTCCTTTAAAAAATTGGAACGTTTTTAAGAATGCATACCGGTAGTTATTAAATATTTTATTAGGAACAATATCATTCTTTTACATTCCTATTACATTATTTTCTTGGCCAAATTAGTACAAACAGTGTTATTACACAACTATTTCAGAGTTTCACTTATTTCACTACTAAACTCTTTTGGTTAATAAGAGATAAATAATTACATAGTTAAATACTATGTAGTTTAGCAAAAAATACAAAATAAGTTTATAAAAATAACTATTTATTTATTTTTAAAAGCGATATGTATTGTAAGTATAATTTGTCTAGCATTAAGATTAATTTTAATATGAAAAGTACATTAATACATTTAAGTTATCTAATTTAATATGATCTACTATACCTTTCATCATATAAGACTAGTTCTATAAAAATCGTAATATTACAAACATAATTCAATGTAATCGAAATAATATAATGCTACTGTAATACTGCGAGAACAGCTTGGAGCATTGTTCTGAGGAAGGATTCGGCGTATCGCTGACTGAGTGACGTCATGCGCGTGGAAGACTAGTTTTCATCCAGCATACGAGCACACCCTTGTTTCCATACATCGAGCTGCTGACTGTAGCTTCCCTGTCTTTTGACTTTTTCACCCCGCAATAAAAAAGTTATTTCTTGCACCAAGAGAGGTGTATGTATCAGGTTTAAAATTATTAGAACCTTTCTGCCAAGAGGTATCGCACGTATAGACAGACATACAGATAAGCAGATGGACATACACACACAACGACACATTTTAAGAAGGATCCTAAACATTTACTTGTATTTAGTCCATTCACTGATATCTATTTATTGTTATCTTAATACAGTAGGTAAGATAATGACGTCGTCAAATAAGTATAACGGTTATCGCGATGGCCATTAATTAAATACGTTTCTTTGAGGAATATAACATTAGCGATCGTTTGAAGTATTATAAAGATTATTCAATTAAAAAATACCTTTGTTGATTAGGTATTCAATGAATTTAAGGAAGGAAAGTCAGTGCTGTTACCTGAAGGAGAAGCTAGAAGAGACACCGCACTGCTCTAGTTGTTCTTCCGAATTACGTGTGGATTCAGATCAAGGAAACTTGTACAGATTTATTATGCCTAGTTATATTTGGGAGTGCCCGAGATCACCGAGAGGCCTAAGACGTCGGACTTTGGATCTGAGTTAGAGATAAAGCATGTTCATACCCTGTCAGTGATCGTGAAACTTGTTATCAGTACAATATAGCTTTTACTTTATCGTCTCTCTTCCTTATTCTGTTTGATAAGATCTTTGCACAGGCCAATGACTCATGAGAACGGGCAGAATGAGGCTTAAAAGGGCACTGGCCTATCCTTAAATACAATTTCACAGCTGAAAACCTGTAGATTCTTATCAAAATGGTTCTCGGTAAAATATGGGAGAAATGGCTCTGTATTTTCTTCTTTGCACATTTAATATTTGATTAAACAATTGATTTGAATTTCTATGCACCTTTTTATAAAATCCAGAATCATACCTGACAATCGCTTTATTTATTTACATTTTATCGACTTATCTGAGTAAAGTGGAGTTTGTAAAATAGTGAATAGAGCTCAAATTGAGAAAAAAAGACGTGAAGTTCTTGGTTGGAAAAATGTTTTTGAATGAAGCCACATCTACAATTAACCTTAAATGCAGAAGCCCTATTACAGTAGTGTTATTACATACAGGCTACAGATTTTGATTAAACACAGAATATAAAATAATCAGCCACAAGGACTGGTTATGCCTCATACCTGTCCACCTAAACGCAGGAATTCCAATCGTAACATTACTGTCAACAACACAGGGGTTTTTGCTTATCCTACAGTCCGAGTCGGGTTTATGTCTCAGGTTAGTATCGAGAAATTAAAAACTGAAAACATCTGTCCCACGTCAAAGATCTGTTCGAATTGAAGACTGACACAGTCAGAACGGCCAGGAGAAATAGCTAAACCTAGCCTGCCACGACTCATCATCAAGTTATTTTTTAAGAGGCCTAAGAAATCACCGCATAGTCAATCAGCTCAATGAATCATTGAATAACCACGGATAAACCAGACTATCGATTACAAACAAAAGACTAATCGAGATTACCTGTACAAGGCTTTCTGCTGAGATGACATCGCAGAAATATCAGATCCACTTAGTAGATGTTAACAATTTAGAACTTTTCGGAAAATACACTATGCACATTATTTTAAGTGTCAAATTTGCCAGTGCGAATTTAGCTGTCAGTAAAACACTGTTTTAGTGATTGTGGGAAGAGTTTTCAAACACCAAATAAAATCACTACTTTGAATTGTCTGAATTCTTTCCCAGGAAGGATTATCCTAATCTTAAAACTCATTTTGATATACGCCATTAAATAACAACCATATATTTCAGAGCAAACCGTGCATTTCTTCAATCAGATTGTATAGTAAAATGCAGCCAGAACTTGCATTATCTGATTTGCAGGGTTGATTTGTCAAAGTATTATGTGCATTTAATACCTAAGTAAAACTAAAGTAGATTTCACAGTGGCTATCTCACGTAATGAACCAGGACAAATTAATTGTTTTATAAATATTTATTGATAATTAAATATTACTACTAATATAAATACAAGATATATAAGCACTATTAAATATAAACTGCTTACAGATAAAATTAATTGTGTATAAATATTTATACTCAAAGATTGTCAAATATGTTTATTAAAAATAAAACACTTTCTCGGCACTAAATCATAATCTATCCACCAATCATTAAAACTAGTGACTTTATAAATCAGCGAGTATTTATTTAAAATATCTGCGATTATTTTAATAGTTATTTAGTGTCCTTAGGCACCATATACATTGGTAAAATATTATATATTTAATGTCCTTCTCAAAACATCTCTAACAATGCCATGTCTAATATCAGTATAGTTTGTATGATAAATATGCATTATGGACGATTACACTTATTGTATGTTTTACGAGAGATACTTTTGAACACCATCTATTGCCAGATTTGCTAGCAGTTCTTTCATTATCTCATGAAACTATGTGGTCACCAACTCCATGGCAAATCCACTTGTGGATCTTCCATAACGAGTTAAAGGAAAGCTTCTAAAGGTGAGTGATTGAAGATTTAGAACAACAAAGTCAGTGATCACCAGAAGACCTTAGACGAGAGGTAGTGACCCACTGGCCCTGGCCCTGGCATATGACCAGTCACTTGCGCTTCTAAACAAGGCGTGGGCGGCTGCCCAGTTGGGACCAGGTGGGGACGGCTGTCCTGATCTAGCCAAGTGTCAAGGATAATCTACGTTTAGACTATCACATTAACACTACTGCACCTGGTGTTGCCGTTTCTGGTTATTATGCAGCAGTATTGGAACGATAAATAGTTATATACTTCATGCACGTAGCAATTTCGGTAACCTTCACAAAAAACCTTGCAAATAACAGTTTACTTGATTAAAATAATAATTTTCTTTTGAATGAGTTAGAGAGAATGATACAAATATAGAGAAGAACTATTGTGAATACAAAACATGCCCACTCATTTAAAGATTTGAAATGTTATATTCTTTAATTTTTTGTAACAAACTTTTAAAATCACTCGTCTAGCACTTTTACCTTTGTCTTTGTGAAACTCCAATCTCTCAATATTCTTGACGTAGGTAATACAAAACGTTAATGCTATTAATATTACTTTTGTTTTAGGGGCTGAGATTATAGCATTCTATTAAGACAAATCACATTTTAATAGTTCAAAAGACATATAATTTATATAGTAACAATATGTTGGATTCCTTCAAATAGTGTTAGCTAGTCCCATAAGGCCAAGTGGAGAGGGTTTCAGATCAAAGAGTAGATGAATACTTTACTGTCTAAAAAATTACATTTTGTTAAATTAATTAGTTCCCATTTCCCTTACAACCGAAGAGAGATGCAGGAAAAAATAAAGAATTATGAGAGGTGGTTGAGAGTAATTTTAATACCCATAAAGCAGACCCTAAAGAAGACAGCAATATGGATGTATATGCGACGGTCTATCACAGTGAATTACTTCTATTCCAGACAAAACATACTTTTCGACGTATTTATGACAGCAATTCACAGTGATTTGCTTGTACATCTTACATAAAACATCCATGTAGGTATAACAGTCTATCGCAGTGATTTTTTTTCTGACGACATACAAAACTTCAGTGTGGACGTAGATAGTATATCACATTTGCTTCTGCCCCTAAATAATACATGTGTAGATCTGTCCAGCGAGTCAGTGATAACAGGTTATTTTATTTCACAAAACTGTTCTACAACATTATTATAAAGTAAAAAAGTTTTTAAATACGAGAAATTACTTTATAAGTATTCGTTATGTTAAAATATAGGATGAATGTTATAAAAATACGAGACAAATATTGTACATGTGTATTGCGATAATAAAATGGTAAATTACTCTTTATTTGTACGAGAACATGAAAAAGGAACTCAAGATTTACAAGCGTTAAAAGTCATCTGGTAAATTTTTAAATCGATATTATATAATAATATAGTAATTGGGGTTTGTGTTTCATTTATATTTTAGGATAGTATAATATAATATACTAATTAAGAATAACTTATCGGATGAACATTTGATTAAAGAAGAAGAATACTTAATTTACAATCACAGAATGTTTGTAGTCAAACTGGTCGCGTCGTGCAAGGATATATTTGACTTTTTTACAATCATTTTGGAAATGTTGAATGATGGTGAATTTTACTAAAATGGGGCATTTTTAATTTTCAGGAAATTTTCAGGGGCCTATGTATATTACATACCGAATAGGTTCGTTTGTTATTATTATTGTCAGGGTCAGACTCAAATTGTCCAAGTATCCATAACTTAAACTGGAAAATAGAAGACCATACCACCACGCTAGCTGTACTGCCTTACTTCAATAGGTTCTAAGATTTGGGATACAGAAACGTCATTTTATGCCATTATTTTTACAACATTCGTAGTAACGATTTGGGTGATATTATAACATAAGTAACACAATAGTCAAGTGGCGCACCTGTAATACTGGTTTTACAATAAGGTTTACACTCCAGCTATAAAATGGTGATTATTTAGATAAAATAAGTAAGTTGTTTGTAAGTGCGCCAAAGACTCAGTGCCCTGTTAACTATCGTGATTAACTAAACGTATTAATCTTAATAATATACATGTTTCAATTTTTAATGAGATCATAAATATGAAATACATATGATGTCTAGTTGCAATGATCTCCAATCTTACATAAATGTAATTATGTACAGCAAAAAGAGCATGTGTTCAAAGAGATCATCTGTTTCTCGACAAATGTGGCCATTCATCTTATTTTGTTAGGAATAGAAGTTCTTCCTTTTGAAGACGACTAAGTTTAAACCTGTGTCAGACAAACCATATGCGGAAAGAATTATTATACCTGAGTTTAGAATAGGTATATTCCTTACAGCGATTGTATCTATGGCTCTCCTTTTGTATGACAGGTGGACAAATGTACTGGCAGGCAAGCTGAGGATTTGTACGTGTACAAAGGTAGTCTAACGCAGAGTCATCAATTTGGCGCCTACACTCACACATATATTGTCTCTACAGACTCTCAAGCATTGTATTGCCAACTATATTGGAGAATATATTCTAAAGAGAATTGAAATACACGTATTTATGGTTGAACACAAACACAACACAATACTATATTTTACGCCAAAATCATATGATTATTTCTTGTTTAAAGCAAACTATTCATGATGGATTATTTGAAAGGATAGCAGGATTTCATACATTTGTCATCATGGTATGCTAGAAATACTGAAACTAAACTATTCGAGAATATAGTTTAGTTAGCAGTGTACTTCAAGATGATAGTATTTCTTATATTATGTATAACGTATTGCTATGGTATTCATCCGAATATGTGAGTGTGAAAGATCTTTTATTAACAATGTTTTATGTTAATACATTATTGAATTTAGTTTAGTAAGACATAGTTTACGGCTAGAGGAAAAGAGCCACACAGTAGATACTACAATATTTTGAACTATTTCATAAATACGAGCCATATATGTGTTTTTAGTAAAACTGTGGTTGTGGATTTTGAACTACCAAAATAGATTTAATAAACATGCGAAATCTTATGATTTTAAGATAAGAAAACTATTTAAAAATTTTATGATTTGAATTTTTAAATATTTGAAATAAACGGATTTATAATTAACGGTTATCACACAGTTGCTTCAGACATATCGTAACAATGACATCAGCAGTAACTTAAACCTAGACCAGGCTGGACCAGCGAATAAAGAATCTGTATAACAATAATGTAAGTTATATTTCTGAGGAGAGAAGCAAACACCTAATTCTCTCCGAGGCGATATGCTGTGTGCCGCCCCTGCTGATAATATTCGCCGTTAACTAAATCCTCTCAGTACTTTTTTGCTACACCTCATCTGAAATTGAAGACAATCGTTAACAAACTTTCTGACGACACAAATGATTACACGATTACCGGCATCTTTTTTACAGGAACGTTGCTAGGAAACTAAACTAAGTTCAGAGGTTCTTATAAACAATCAACTTAAATTAGATTCAACGAGACCAATAATTTTCCTTTTTAATATGATATAGTGTATTTGGATAAACATTGTTATCTAGGCTCTAAAAATATTTCAAATATTTAATATTTTCAACTATTTATCAGTTTATTTACGCGGGATTACTATAACTGGAAGTTGCCTTTAACATGGGAAATTAATATCCTCATCACCAAGAGTACATCAGGAGTTGTATTAGACGGTCTACAGCAGCGGTCTATAAGTTCCGCCATCCTAGTTTTTATATAAATAAACTAATTTTAACATTTTATGGCAAATATAGAATCTTTTCCTCGGACATTTATACTAAAGGAATATTCTTTGAAACAGAAATAAAGTAAATCCCAGCAAATCTTTTCCTCGGACATTTATACTACCGGAATATTCTTTGAAACAGAAATAAAGTAAATCCAAGCAATTCCTAGTAAAACTTTCTTTTTATACTTCGTACTGAAAGATGCCATTTGCTGAATTTTCGTCGATGGTGAAAAGTTTTAAGCAACATCATGCAGTCTTGTATTATATTAAATGACTTTTAGTAACACATAATGAGAATTCTGAAATAAATTAGATGCTGAGAAAGTAAGTTTAACTTTCATTAAGTTGTATACATTTTCTATGGAGTTTGACTCTAGGCTGCAATACGACATGACTTTGAAGTGTTTCATACCAGGAAAATAAGAGTAACGCAGAATTTCTAGGGAGAAAGTAGGAAGAGATATGTAAGGTCTAAGCTGTGATTCCTACCTCCACCCCCGACCCAAGTCGGTGAGATATATTGCCAGGTTTCTTTCCATTTTCATTATTTCGCTTTTCAAATATGTCATTACCTTATACATTTGTTCACAACCTTACATTGGACCTCCTTCAATACTTTTATTTTCCTTTTCATATTTAAAGATTTTCTACTTTATTCGGCTTCATCACACTTGTTTACTGTACTACACATTAGTTGTCTCATTTTAACTTTTTACAGCTCTCTACATACAACCTCCGTTTCCTTCACCCTTAATATGACGGTAACTTGAACAACTTTATGTATTGCGGTTAATACAGGTACCTATTCTTTATTCACCTTTTCCTTGTATTCCTACATAGTGCGAACAAACTAGATTTCACTCTAATGCCGTGTTTAGCCACGTGGCCGAATCTTCACCTGTTGCATATCGCCAGATCAGTGTAGTCTTTACCTTACAACCATTTCATTCCATGTATAGTCTTTCTGTATCTCTCATCGCGTTCTGACTCTTACTGGGCATCACATCACTAGATGAGTCTTTTCTCTAAAGTTTGTCTCCCTCTCTTACACCGCTATGGGCGTGCTTAAACTATAGTTGCACTAGTTTCACTTCCTTGCCCATACATATTGCAGACTTTTGGTGAACCTCTCACCTGTCAAATCTGAGGTCACATCTTCTTCGTCCTCTGCGGCTAGGAATATCCCATTATTGATGCTGTTCGTTCTTTTAACCATCAACCCTTATCTCTTATTTCTTACTGACCTTAAGCTTTTCTTCAACTCTTCTTTTTCCCTTGTCTTATTATTATAAGCTTCCGAACTTTTCATACCCGTCAGTCTTTTTTTTTACCGATGGCTTTTCTTCTCCTCGTGGCTTCTATACAAGGTGTTTGAAAAGTCTGAGTACGGCTTAATATTTTACAACCCATAGCAGATAACATATATAAACTTTGCACAGTGTCATATGGGTATGTAAACTATTTTTCCTTGCTATTACCATGACATGCCAACCATGGGGGGACGGCCCACAGAGGAAATCTTAAATGAAAGCATGGGTCGAGTGATAAGAGAGCTCATTTTAAAGAGCTCACTTAGTAGAGTTGAATGCCGAAAACCGCATCTCAAAAGGTTTATCCAATCAGAAATGGCGGGTTGTTTTAGGTACACATTGTGAAGTAAATTATGCGCTGCCATTTCTGACTGGATCGTCGTATTCTGATGCGGTAGGCGGCGTTTCACTCTACTAACCGATGTATTTTCACTGAAATTTTTTAATTAGCAAATTATGTCATAAATTTATAACACAATAAATAAAACTAAAATGAATTCGTCGTTTTTAAGTTTATGAATTAACATAGTTACACACTAGCAATGCTATTTTATTCACTATGTGAAAATACAATCTTAGAGCAAAGTACTTACTTATTAATAATTTGCCGTCAGGCCGTGGCAAACTGATCTAAGCTCGACTATTTTAGAGAGTGAAAGGAGACGGGAAGTTCGAGAGAAGTTGAAAGAGCCGTGTTGGAGAGTTTCCGAAGTATAGGTGTGTAAGTCGCAGTGGCGAGGTGGACTATTACTCGTAGTATTTTTAGGCTAGTGACTCCTTAACACAACACACTATGCAAAATATTAAAATTTATTTGGCTATTCACATTACTAAGGCTGCATGGTTATGTTTAAGAAATCTATGCTTAAAAGCCTTAGGATCAAATAGCCTAAAATACTACTAATACTAATAGCCTGAATCACACTACTACTTTACATTAGCAGATTATAAATGTGAAAAAGAATTCTAGATATATCATCATCTTTAAGAAAATATCTGCTCAGTAACGCTAAATAATTAAAAGAAAGCGTCCAAATTTGAAAAAAAAACTATTATTAAAACTAAAACCAGCATATTAGCTGGCTCATAGGAGTCTGTTCAATAAATTTCTTGGCTGTGAACCTCGCTGTAAGCAGTACTAAACTATATAAAATATCAAACATAAACGGAGTTATCCCGTCAGTGGCAAAACAATTTTACCAGCTCATTGAACTTGTGACTACGACAAATTATCGTGTAGTAAATATTACGTTTGCCAGACACCAATTTCGTTGCATATTTGAATGATCAGCGGTATAAACTATAAAACAATCTAATCTTATTTCTTCCAATGTAATAGATTCTTCACATCGTTCTTAGTTTCTTTCTGAGGCACTTATAATTTTGAAAATGCTTACTCATTATATTGAATTACTTGTGCTTTAGTTGGCCTTACTTTCTATATGGAACTTTACACATTTCTTATACTTTCTTATATTCTTCATATTTTCGTTTACTCGTAAGCAATTATACATTCACAATTGACCATAAGAGACACCTTAAATATAAAATTACTATAGTAAAAAAATACAGTTTTGGATACAATAGAGTCGTTCAACTAGTAGTGTGGCATAATACGGTAATCCGGCACGCACCATATTTGCGCCGACGATCAATGTGACACCTACATTTTATATTCTTCCACATCCTTCGAATTGTTAAAATGTATTGTTATTTGTGAAGTCTACTAATATTTACCATAGCACCTAACCCTTGAACAGGAATCGATCTAAAACAGGTTTTATAAGTATATTAGAGATAAATTTCATTAAAAATATTTAACGTTTACCTTGGAAAACAATGATTTAATAAGCAAAATCTGATTTCCACTGAATCTGACGAAATGAAGAGTTCGGTATACTCTGTAGGAACTTCAACATAACTAACAATAAATGTTAAAATGTGGAGGAAGATTTGGTGGTGTCACATCGATCGGCGCAACTAAGGTGCGTGCTGGTCAACAGTGCTTTACCGTACCTCTGAGCTGAGCTATACCTCGGAAGCTTTAACCTCCCCACTGGCATTTTGTTGTATTATCATTTTTATTGGTATCCTCCGTTTGAACATTTACAACGTATGATTTAATTAAATAAATGTATGATTATGAAGGGATCTTAACGTATTCATAAAAATGTATACTTACTTTTGAAGACTATTTACTTTACATATACATTTACAAAATTGATGAACCTCATATGGACATTTTAGATCTTTTGGGAGCAAGTGTGTTGAGAGATACTCCATATATACTGAATACAAAAACTATATGGAACAGTTTTAATATATGATCTGTACTATAATATATATACAAATATATATATATATATATATATATATATAACATATGATATATGTATCATTTTATCATGATACATTCATGTCAAATACAGTTTGTCTGTCATTCCTGGTTTTTATAAATGACCAATAATTATTTTAAGACTTGTAACCATAAAAAAGGAACACGACAGAAAAATATTCAATCTCCATAGCTTAGTAAAACGTGGAAAGCAATTTTGTTTAAACACTCGTAGTTTTAGATATAGTGGAAGTATTGTTTATTATTTAGGATAATACTTCCAGTAATCATACAAATATTCATTCATATTCGTTAATTTGCATACTTGTATCTATTATTTTTATATCTAACACTAAGAAATGGAAAGAATATATTAAAAACCCGCATAAATTATATTAACTGCAAACTTCAAATTTTCTAATGGGTTTTAAAAATCGTTATATTACTTAAGATTTTTTGTCATAAACTTATTATTTTAAATTCTGTTAATACTGATATTTCTTGATCAAACTTCATCCATTTGACGGTTCATTTTATTTTCTATATAAACACATTGTAGTGCTGATGGAGATACAACAGCTATCAAAGTTTTGTTACACTTATTGTACATGTTTCTACATTCTTTGTAAATAAAGAATATTGTCTATTGTCTATTGTTTATTGTATATTACAACTACTGCCGACCAAATACATGCTTTTATTTTTCATCCACTTCCTCGCCTCGCATTTTCGAGATATTCCAGTTTTTTATGTTTGAATCATATCTTGTAAAGTTTATGTAAATCCTCGAATTGTGAGGTAAAATTTAACCAACTAATATATGTTTTGTCTAATACCTTACATTTCATAAGCCACATGCAAGTTTTAGTAATTATTTGAAGAAATAGAGTAAATAGGACATAAATGTTTTACAATAGTAGATTAAATTAGCATAATTCACTATTCAAAGTCGATTACACGAGGAACTCTCAACGTTATATTGCAATTCCATCAATGCCGAGAAGAGAATTTTATAAGACAATGTGATTCCCAACTGGTATTATCAAAAGATGAAAGAAACTTCCATTAATTCAGATACGTTTTAATAATAATAAAAATTCTTTATTGTATGTTCTCATAAACAAACGATGCTCTGCAAGAGATAGGGTATATTTCTCAGAGTCAATCGTACATTGCATACATTCACTCAGATGTCACACAGACTAACCGTATTTCACATGATCTGTTATCGTCGGCTCATCACGAATTAATCAACAATGAAACAGATTGGACTCCAATCGACGTTTAAAACGAGTTGTATACTGAGTTTGAATATTGAAATTTCTCGCAGTTTGAAGAAGCCAGTTGATCAGTTTGACATCAACCTCGTATGGCTGGTGTGTTGTAATAAAAGTCAGTCTGTGATGCTAGGTTGGGTTATCTCTTCCTTTAGTTTCATAATGTGAAAATCTCTGCAATGAACTAAACACACCTTAATTTGCAATACATGGATACCTTAAAACACCCTGAACTGGATCTCGTTTCTACTCTGTAACTTTAAAATGTTTTTAAAGTGGTAGCTAGTAATACAAAATAAGAAGTGAAAAAGTGTGTTAAACCAGATCATATGTTAACGTTGAATGAATAACCAACAATCAGCAGGAAATTTATTAATTTAATATAATTATTAATCATATATGTATTGACCTAGTGATCGAAATTTATATTTAAATAATAATTAGTACCTTTATGCACATAGATATCACAATCTGTTTTAACCTAATTATAATAACTGTATATAACTGGTGATCAAAACCTGTATCGGTGGTCACAACCTGTATTGATCTGGTGTACTATATTCATGATGAAAACCTGTACTGACATAGTAAATAATACTTGTATTGAGCTGGTGATCAAATCCTTTACTGGCCCAATGATTAATACATGTATTGACCTTGTAATCAAAACCTGTATCGGCCTGGTGATTAGTACTTGTATTGACCTGGTGATACCTAGATTAGCCTGGCGATCAAATCCAATATTGAACTGGTGAGTAATGCCTGTACTGATATGGTGATTAAAACTGTATTAAACTGGCGGTAGAACCTGTGTAGACCCACTTATCAAATAGCACACCCCTGCTAATTTCTAAACGGTTGATAATAGAAAGTGAAACGTAAAGCACTTTACCAGGCTCATACATACAGTATATCATCTCGAAGTTTCCTTTAGCAAGTAGTACAAAAAAAATAAACAAAGAGCGGATTCTCCAAACCAAAGTGTTTTTGATTATTGAATTTTCATAGAATTTGACGACACACATAAATAGCAACCCTTTCAGTCTCCTCACTTAAAATACAATGTATAATAACTTTCAGAAACCTTTTTATTTTCCAAAACAATGGAAAGAAGCATTAATTCAAAGGGAGTGTGTTTCTTCTGCGGGGCTCACACACCTTTTTATATTTTAAACCAATTTTAATACAACAGAATTCTTTCCTAGTAATTTTAATAGTTATTTTCAACTCCATCCACATGTTAAATATTTACTACTCTCAGTTAAAGTAAAAACTACTTTTAACAAACCCATTGAATTACTGCTCATTCATAATTTATATATTCTGGAGAAAATGTTTAGTACAATACTTATTATCCTTTTATACAATACCATGCTACACAAGTAGTTAAAAATTAAACTTGCCTCGAAATGTATTTTTAGTCCCCATTTTATTTAATTTACTTCTCATTCATAGTTATTTTATTACGCCTATGTAACGTGAATGCATTAGAGTCCACCCTAATACAAACACTCTTAAGGTTTCTCGTGGATTTTACTTGTCACTCATTTTTTTCCAAAAAGTTACCACCGTGTAGTCTTTAGACTTACAATAAGAACTGCTGTTTCAAACGTTATACAGTTCAATTCATATTTCACTTTCACTGTCTCGATTCCAGAAGATGGTACAATTTTAATCGTTTTGAAAACATTTGATTATTCTTCTTCTTTCATTATTCTATAAATTACCTTGAAGAGAATTTTAATTGACAACATGGCTCGTTTGTATCCATCGTGGCTCCACATCTAAAATAAAAAGTATTCTCAACCTCTCTCTTTAATTAGATTATCTTAATAATTTAAGTTGCCGTACGGTCATGGAGCTCGCGTGAGAAGGTCTGAGCTGGTTGATGTTACAGTACTAGCACTGGAGGGAGGACACCAATCGTTGTTGGCATTAATAAAAGTGTAGTTTAGCTAGTAGTTAGTACCTTTTTCTGTTGAACATATATGATACAAAACTCCACAATTTGAAAATTTAAGAACTTATGTAGCTTTTAAAATTATGAACGAAAGGGTTTCAGAGCTCTCAAAGTTTTGAGCTGCATTCTGTATTTACTTCATACGAAATGACACCCAATTCTATTTAGTGGGGTTTTCTTGTGGTTTATTTATGTTCTTACTAATTTTTCCCTATTGAGAAATAAACAGTGAATATTCTTTATTGAGATAAGTTAATCCGTAACTATTTTAGTAAATAACATCCATAAACATCGTGACTGTTTTAACGTTAAATAAGCCAGATTCTGTCCATATTAAACCTCTTAAATAATTCAAATAACGATCAATATGATAAATGTATTCCAGATATTGCAAAATGGCACATTTTTCAAGATTTACATGTTAAAATAAATTCGTATATTTTAACTACTTTAAGCGAACTGGTAAAAATGTTTAGTTTTTCGTTATTTTTGACTGCCATCACATAGTATTGCTTTGTATCACTTTATATTTTGATAGTATATATTAAGGGAATAATTTGCCGTTTTCAATACTTAAACGTGTAAGAGTTTTACTTCAAATGTATTATGTAATTTATTTTTTAAATCGTCAATTGACTTTTAATTTTAGCAGATATTTCATTAGCAAGACCGTCTTTATCAAAGAGTTCACGTATAAGAACTTGTGTAAGTTACATAACTTTAAAATTTTGTTATATAATTAAGCATTACTGGACTTTTCTACGATGATATGAAACACTCTGCAAAGCAAGACTAATATATAACAAATATTTTATAATGTTAACAATGTTCAGGTAAGAACCTGCAAATGTAGGTTGTAGTTGCAACAACCAGCTCCGGAAGCCTATGTTAAGATTGCCAGAGGTTGAAACTATATAGTAATAAATGCAATGTTTCTACTCACAGTCCTTGACTATCTGATATTTCCTCAATTTTCCACATATCTCAAGTTTAGAAGAAGTGGGAGAGATTCTGAACAAGTCAGTTCACGGAGGACCTTCACGGTACATATAGGGTATATTTCAAAAAGTAGGTTCCCCGTTTGGTCTTTAAGGCCTTTCAAGTATACTTGACTGAAACGAGTTCCCTTTTAAATTATTCTTAATATCTATAAATATAAATTTCACTGCTGATACAAGCTAAACAAGTATAATAGAAGTGTATAAGGAGTGATAAAATAAAAAGAGAACACAGCATTGTTTTCATATTTTTTTCTGTTACATCAATGAATGGTTACAAAAATTATAAAAAATTTTAAACTACGTGTACCTTAAGACTTAATAGAAGTGCATATTGAAAATTGTTTGAAAACCTTGGAATGAGTAGGAAAAATGCATATTATAACACAATTTGTATTTTAGACTGTGAAGAGAATATGGGATTTACAATAATAGGATGTTTATTGAAACTTATAGATTTTCAAATGAAACAATAGTAAGAACATTTAAAATTATTAATAGCACTGGGAACGTGTAGGTGTGAATTTTGAACTTTGGGTCACATGCAACAATATTAACGAATAATAATTATTTCAATAGCGCATTATTTAAACATAACAATGTCATATAAGTAACATATAAATGTACTAAGTATAACACAACTAATGCATTCAGTTCCTGTGAACTAAATGACTTTTTAACAATAAACTATTTTTGTAACAATACTTATATTTTCAAAATAAACTTGTCATAAAGCATATGCATATATACAATTAATTACTTCTAAAGGAAGCAAATCAACACTTAAAAGACAATTGTTAAGCACCAATATTACAATATATTAAAATAATTTGTTAGTATTTTAGCAAACACATCGTGTGAATGGACGTAAAGTTATATCAATAGACAACACTAATAAAACCAAATTTTAAAACACCTTAACCAAACTAACAAACGGAAAACATGTTTGGTAACAAACACTACAGTTGCACATAACTCACACGAAAAGCATTTGCCTCTGTAACAATGTGTGTATACATACACGAATGGTGTCTTTCTTTAAACTAAACGTTAATTATAGTAACCAGCAAACACTGATACACGTAAAGTTAAAATATTTCAATTTTGTAATCTGATTCATAATTTTTTAAACTGTATCTAGATCCAGCGAAACTAAACGTAGTTGTTTATTTATTAAGTGGGCCAATAATTCAAATTAAGGAAACGTTTTAACAAATTATTTTCGCTTCGATATATATTTTATTTCGTCTTAAAATTTAACTTTGCATGGAATACCTCAATGGTATTCATTTTTGGATGAACCGACACTTGTAAAGCCACTCTAGGTGAATAGGTGGCCTCATGTTTGTTTTATATATATAATTTTATTCGATTTTATGTCATATGTCTCACAATTTACTTTTTTATGAATATCTGGTGTTTCCGTAAGAGTAACAGACCAGAGTGGAATCGTACATGCAGTACTGGTGACTCACACACGCGATACGGAACAGACTTACTGAAGGACGTCTACTACCAATAACAACGGGCTTTGTATGGCACTGGACCCTCGCACCTGTTCACCTCTACTAATGTGGAAGCACAGTCCTCTTACTCTCTGTTGCAGAAAACTGTACCTGCCACTATAACTCTTGGATTCTGTACATATAAGTCCATCGCGTTGTATTCTTTATTTAATGATTTTCAGGTTAACATTTAGGTTTATTACATTCATCAAAAACTTCACTCGGCATTTCTTCACCAAAAACGTTTGGTTGAATCACACTAATGAAAAATTAAAGTATTAATTATATTTATAAGTTCAAATATAATTGTCAATCTGCATTGTTAAAAATGTTAAATTATAAAAGTTCAGATTGCGAAAATTATTTTATTTCAAATAAAATAATTGTTATGTTATACTGTACCATTGCGTTCAAAGCAAGGGTAAAAATGAAGATGTATGATTCTAAAACGTAGGGAAGATTAATCTGTATTTTGTAAATTAGTAAACGTGCTGAGGAAAACATTTTTTTTTTTTGTTTAAGCTTGTACGTTAACGTGACTTTTTTCCGTACTGTAATAATTTCATATTTGCTAAAGTCTGTACATGTTTAGAGGGTGTTGATTTAAACTTTTTCATAAATATTTTTAAGACTATGTAGTTCTAATCTGTACATTAAATGTTATAGACTATACATAAAGGTGTGAACGTTTACAACGTTAGGCCTCCACAAAGGAAGGGAGGTATTACAAATTCTTCACTATTAATTCGACATTTGTTATTACAAATCGCAGTAAAGGTCATAATATAGTAGTTTTTGGTGTATTACTTATCAAAAATTGGCTTTTAGTGAGAACAAATTTGTGGACAACAAAGTTTGATCGGTTATTATGATGAAATACGATAATAATTTGAATAGAAACTTACAAATCAGTTTAACCTTGTACCTCAATACATATTATTATCTCAATGTTAGTTTCAATTTACCATATTTCATAATACTGAAATAAATAAACTTTAATTTGAAATCAACAGCACATTAAAGAGTTAATATTAACGTTAGCGTTGATAATAATGTAGAATAAAACATGATATTTTGTTTCTCAAAGTTGAATACGTATCGGGCTTATTATTTTTATAATTTAGTTACGCCATTACTTTTGCCTACTTCTCACCACTTACTCAGATGTCATGTCTTCCCCGTTATTATTTCCTTTATTGAACGTATAGGCTAAGTTATGTTGAAAGCTCAGTTTCACATAGTACATAAATAACTGAAATGTAAATTAATATGCAATAGAAAGAGGTTTTATTTCATATTTGATGTTTATATGAGATGACGGTACACGGTTCATAAAGCACAATAATTACCAAGGAATATCGATATGATAATTATAATGCAGTTCCAAGATAAATCTGCAACTATAGAGGAAAACCATTTACACTTCAATAAACACGGTTCAGTAGCTCAGATGAGTTCCTTAAAAATTATGAGCTTAATAACCGCTTTTAAATTATTCACAACACAAATATGATCAATATTATAAATCTTTATTGATGAACGATGAAAATTTATCAATGTGAACCTATTGTCAAATAATTAAACCGTAAATGTTTTGTAACTTACTTGTTGAACATCTTGACGATTGCTCTTTTAAATTATAAAATAATTGCTCAAATTATATATATATATATATATATATATATATATATATATATATATATATATATATATATATATATTAATAAGTGTATGACTAGAAAAGTTACATATTCCAAAATCTTTGGAATGGGTGTAATACGTTTAAGAATTGTAAAAAAAGATTATTTCGAATCAAGTAACGTTTCTTCTCTCTAGTTCAGCATATTCTAACAATAACTATGTTTCATTTTCCATCTCATGGTCTGTACTCAGGCAGGACTTTAAACATCAGGCTTGCACTTTTAGCTGTACAAAATTTATAAGTGTTATAAGATTTATAAGTTAATATTTTAGTTCAGTAGCTTTTCTGCTGTGTTCCTTCATGAAACAAAATATGCAATGTTTTGTTATTAGCAGTAAAAATAACAAATGATAACAACAATTACTATTTTATTCTTACACGATGAGCACCAATATTTGTATACATACATACATACATGGGTTTTTATTTTACTTGTATGAGTTTGTTTTCTAAGGTGTTATTTGCAATTATATCAATAAATTTCCTTAAATTACGCCTTTACAATTACAATATAATCCTTTATATGATTATTTTTTGTCATTTAAAATATATATAATTTTTCCTCTAAGGAAATGTTGTGTTAAAGTACAGTTAATCAATAATATAGTTATTAAGTAACAATTGAATATTATAAAGAAGTCCTTAACTAAAGATAAGTAGACAATTTATAGACACCAAGTCTTTGACTAGTCGCTTTGTATCCATTAGCATACAAACATATCATAAAGCAAACATAAAAGTACACTGTGATGTAATTCAAGTAGCTGTTAAAATCAAATACATCCCTAAAATAGAAATTAAGACAACAGTAACGTAAAAGGTTTTCGATATAGGCCCAAATACTATTGCTTTACTATCTCACCTTCAGATGCGTGCCATAAACATGGCACTTATTATATGCAACCACCATTACTTATATCCTGAAGTTTACTCTAGTGCAAAATAATTATACTAGTGCAAAGTATCATAATGCTTTAAAAGTAATGTATCGCTCTCTAAATAATGATAACAAAATCTAAACAGTGACCTTCTATTTAACTGTTCGTTATTTGGAGTTCAAAAATTTAACAATCAGTATAATATTATTTACTGCAATATTCGCACTTCAATAGTGATTGAACGTAGGGCTATATGATTAAATCTAAATTCAATAGGTGTTATTTAAACGATCCATACACGATCAATATTCTGAATGGTCTACTCCATGTTGGCCGATAAGTGAGCCATACACGTAAAAGTTTTGAAAATATCGAGTAAAGGTTTTTTCCCACTAGGCACCTTAAGTTACGTAATCTGATGAAATGAATATCGAACTATGTTTACCGACTGCTTTCTAAATGAACTGAGAAGTATGAACACGAAAGGAAACTCAAGTTACTTTTCTAATTCACGCGAGGAAATCTGGTTATTCCACGAATATCCAATATACAGTGCATGCTACTGTGTGTGTGAGAGAGGGAGATAACAGTAGATAGACAGAAGAGATAACGGGGCGCTCACTGGAAGGAAGGGGAAGAGTGATTAGAGTTGATGGGAAAGCAAATAGGCAGCGCTGTTTAACAACATATAATATCTCTACGGAGATATCGTAGTTTACACATGGAATGCTGCGGACGTACATTATTATTCTGCTTGTTATAGAGTTAGTATATTACTCGTTTCGCAGTGAAGGTGTCAAGCAATAAACACATAAGTGCACGCTTGACCAAAATAACAAGCTTATTTTCCTTGTTCCCAATTTTACACAAACCTTTCTTTGAAAAGTCGTTTAGGAAACATATAATGTAATTTCCAGTTTAAGTGTATTTTATTTGATCGGATATTACCTTTTGCATGCTATGTATTATGCTAAGTACCTTTATTCAAAATATGTTGTAAAATGTTAAATGTAATGTGGAAAACATTAATGCGAAGTTATATTTGTTAACCCAAACCATGTTTCTTAACTAATTTCCATGTTTATTCTTAAGCACATAAGCCCAATGGTTTAATTGCTAATTAAAAATCACAAGGAATCGTTCAATCTGCTGATTTAATGCGATTGTGCATATTTAACTACGGCAGGATCTAGCAGGAATGAGGTCTAGCAAATGCAATAGCAAGCTACACCACACAGTCGGAGATGGCCTCAGCAGTGCTCAGAATAGTAGTTGACCTCAGTCAACCTAGTCTAGTAAGTGCAGAAGTCATTGTAAGATAATCGAGTTAAGTAACGAGAGTAGCGTTCCTTGAATGAGTTAACCGCTGCGCGAACCTGTCCATGCAAACAGTCCACTTGTCTAGTCATTGGTGTTCACTACCTGCAATGTGTCTGTAACACGCCTCTGACCCAATTTTGCCTAATAAAAATTATACCTAATATAAAAGTATTATTATTTATTATTAGACCTAATATTATTTGACTGTTTCCAAATTGCAGTTGAATAAAATACTCGTATTATAGGAGGGAATCAATCAAGGATCTTCCTATAGGTTGAGAAGTAGAGAATAGGATCATTCAGAAAAGGTAACAAACTGTCTATGGCGGAAGTGGACTGCAATGAGCAATTATGGCAGGCGGTGCGATATTTCTAACTAACGAATAAAATTGTGTATAAATATACACTATACATATACTTTACGTTTTTTTAGTTATCAGCTACAACTTTTAGGACATATTCTTCGTACATAAAACAGTCATATTCCTACTTATAGGACTTAATATGATGGTATTAAAAGTCGTTCTTGTTTTATTTGTCAAATTAGATATTATTAAGACAAGATGATATTTGCTGGCATGCTTTCATCAGAATTAATTATGATTTACCTCAGATAGCAGTGACTGAAAGGTACCAATATTTATGAATAGTTTTGTTCTCTTTTTGTGTCTAGCTAATTAATAAGCATATCATGAGTGAGATGGTGCAGACTGGATCGTAAAAAGTAACTGTTAGTTTTAAATCCTTATCAATATTTTCAGTAGGCCTATGGAGCTGTGATACTCGTACTTGTGCTTATTCTAGCTCTTACTCGGGTTTTAAATATTGAGTAATACAATTTTTTCAGAGAGGCACTAATTAAATAAATACAAAACTCGCCCTATAATCTAGTTGGTTTGTTACGTCTGTCCAGAGAGAAGAGAATTTCGATTTTACAGCTTGAGTCAAAACGCAGAAATAAGATTTCTAGATCACTCAAGGTTGATTGACTGAGTTACATTGCTCTAGCGGGTCAGTATATTGTACCGTGTATGGTTCATGTACATGATATTTGGTGTTTAAATTGTATAAACATACTCTAACTTTTAAAATTATTTTTCATCAGGTGTTGTAAAAGTTTGATGACCTAAAAAGCACCACAGTCTTATCTTGCGATCACATTCTCTTAAAAATACTACAGGATACTTCGTTCGTATAAAAAATAGAGACACTACCATGTAAGTCACAACACCCGAGTCGAACAGTTCGAGTTGCTCGTGACACCGCTTTGTAGCGATCATTTAGGACTGCCAAAAGACTACATTATTATTTATTATACTAGTTATTCTGTTTCAGTTTCAAAATTACTAGTTATTTCAGATCAATTAGACAAACTTAATACTATCCCACGGATATTTTATAAGGTACCCAAAAGATATGATCTGACATATAAATTGTATTTTGAAAGAACAAAATATACTATAAGTTGATTTGATAACTCTTTTTGATGGCCTAAAAACCGATCGCGTATCCATTGTATGAAGCAGATGTAGCGCCATCTACTAAGGTTATTTTTACTCAGGTAAGTACCGGGAAATTATGCCACAATAGCTATGTCCTTTGCACAGGAGCAGGGATACGGGTAGTGATCCCCGAGTCGGGCTTGGAGTCTTTCCGAGGACTGGGCATCATAGCGGCGTACTGCTGCATGATCTCGGCAACCTGCTGGCAGAACGTGTCCTGAGACAGAGCGGGCCGGGTCTTCTTGCCCGAGCGCCCCCCAGTACTATTCCAAGTGTTGGATGTGGCCCGGGGTGTGGAGCTAGAGGCAGTGGCGGTCGAGAGCATTCGGGCCGAGCGGTTTGTCGGAGCGTTGCGGCGAAAAGGTGCTGGCTGCTGGGGACTCTCGTGGCTGCCTCCCACAGACCGACTTCGTGTTGTTCTGGGAACTCGAACTGGAGAGCCTACAGTAAATAATATTACTTTGGCTAGAGTGCAGTAAAATAGTAAATAGCAGTTAAAATATTTCTGTTAATCTGTCTCATAAAAACGATATGCCAAAAATTAATCGCTGGAAAAGTAATTACTTCATTTATCCTTCCATTTATCCTGAATTATTCATCCTTCTAATGATAAATTCCAAGTAAATATTGATGAAAACGACAACTATAGTACTTTGTAGTGACTACAACTAAGATGTTTTATAAACATTCCTTGGCAGGTTATTTCTTATGGTATTTCTTTAACTTTTACTGCTGTAAATCCATCTCTGGAGGATTCTCGGAATTCTTAGCTAAGCATATGCATCTTTTTGGAACTGGTTGTTATAGTATTTTAAAAAGCTATTTTAGTTACAGTAGGTAAGTGCCTAAAGAAATACTTCAAAATGTAGTATACATTAAGAGGATATAGAAAGTTCTGAAGACTCCATACTAGGTGGGAAAAACCTCATTAAGGGAAAATGCATGTTCAAACATTTTTAGGTTTTATTGACAATTTATGACGAGGGTAAAAGAAATAAATAAAAAAATGAAAGGAAAAAATAGCTTAGTTTAGGTCCACAGGTCCATAGACAACCTTCACGAGATGTATTTTATTTATTCCAAATTATGTGTATTTATGTGGAGATTATTTGGTATCCCATTATTATATACCTTAGCCAACCATCTTATTCTGTAAGTATAATTCCAAACAGTATATATATATACGACACTTAAATGGATCATAGCTATTAGTTTTACTCAAATAGTTACCAAACTCTAAGAAACTCAATTGCACACAACAAATACTTTTTATTAAAACCTTTTCTAATGATGTGATCTGATAAAGTTTAAGATCATGTGTCAAATTTAATACTTGCACAACAAAAATGAGTACCAAATATCGTAATTACATTACCTGTAAGTGATTTCACTCCTGACGCCGTGGTCACCTGATGGGTAGGAACTATTCCTAGGCTGCGATACCCTTCGTCTGACACCTCTGATCCGCTGTCGTTATTGGTATGACCATCTGAAGATCCCAAGGTGTCTAGTCCATTAGCACTTCCGTACTTCGTAGAAGGTCGCTTTGTAGAATGATGATCTGTTGTGCCGACTAAGTTTTCTGAAATGCGCCTAGACGGTGTCGTGTCCACTCCTGATTTTATCTCTTTTACTGGAGTTGGACTTCTCCTGACGGATATCGAGACTCTATGTTGGTTGGTGAAATTATCTGAAACTCGCTGAGCGGGTGTTGTGTCGACTCCGCTCTCATATTCTCGGCCTGTGTTTTGTCGGGGAGAGTCAAGCATGCTGATGTTACTGGAAGAACCTCGTAATGGATGATTGATGAAATTGTCCGAAACTTTGCTGCACGGTGAACAGTCCACTCCCGGAGATATGTCTTCGACTTTGTTCTTAGCTGAGTTTGAGTTCTCCACTGTAGCTAAGTCAAATTTCTTGTCTTCTAAAGAGGTTTTCAGAACCTCGTCAGTGACTAAATTCGCCACGGCCCTGTGACTGGGTGTTAAAGCTTCAGTGATTTCACTGTCGACACCGTTCGAACTAAATGGAGAACTGTTTTGTGTTTCTTGCTCGGGCGATGAAAATATATCATTCATGTGGTCGCTGTACAAAGGAACTGATGTTGTACTTATTGAGCTGAACTCTGCTAGTGGGGTTGAAGATCGATTATTTCGGTCCAATGTATCCTGTAGACAATCGTCTTCAAATGAGGTGTTTTCTTGCCTCGGCTTTTCGGTAAAGCCCTCTTTAGGAGAAGCAGATCTAGAACCTTTCACAACAGGAGTAGATGGTCTTGAGTTTTTCATTTCTTTTCGTAAAGAAGGAGATCTTGACCGATTCCTAGAGTCCACTGTCGGTGTAAGTTCTCGTCTCGGAGTCGGTGATCTACTCCGGTTCCTCTGACTCGGAGAAAGCCTATAGTTAGGAGTAGGTGACCTGCTGCGATTCCTGCTGCGATCCGCTGCTGGTGTGGGCGTGAGAGTTCTGCGTGGGGTAGGCGATCGGCTTCTGCGGCCTGAGTCTCTGTCAACTGAAGTCCTCAAGGTGGTGTTGCGCTGTCCCTGGAAGGAGGGAGAACGGCTGCGGTTTCTGATGGCTGGTGGAGTCGAAGGAGCGAGGCCTCCACTGTTACTACCTACGCTGGACGCGGACGAACGTCTTGTTCTTGGAGGTGATCTGAAAATGTAAGTGTGTGTTATTTACAATAGAGGATTGAAAAGAATAAGAGGATATCGTCCATCGCCAAATGTTACAAAAATAAAAATAATGATGTTGAGTATCTATCGCATTTTTCTCGTGGCAAATCTCTAACATCTGTTTTAGTACTTCTTGGCACCTGGAGAATATAATAAATTCTAATCCTCGAAACGTAGTGTTTTATTTTCATAATACGCGTATATAGCGATTCAAATGTCACTGATTTGTCGCCTCTTAGGTCGTTTAATGGTATGCTGATAAAGGCAAATGTTATATTAAGAACCAAACTAATAAATTCAATATTATGCAACGAAGTATTTTGTATCGTAAGACACCACCTTCAGGTGTTTTTTTTATCTTTACCATTAATGAAACTTACTGAGTTATAAAAAACAAAAACAACGATCGAACTTTACAGTCACAGTCTTTTTACGTTTTATAAATCATTTTTCCATATTTCCGGCAAAAGCTCATTACATTAATCTGTTTACAAATATAACTAAACTTTGACTGACTTAAAAAAGCTGTATGTCAGTTCAGTTATATCGTTAACGACAAAATAACTTAATTTCGAGGATAGGTGTATTCAAATCAAATTATTTCAAAACTTACTGACTACACTAAGGAACTCTTGTTTAAAATACTTTTTTGTTGTGAATGTAAACAGCCTAATAAAATATGTGTTGTCCAAGAAAAGAACAACAGAGAGATAAATAAGCAGACATACTACAGAGTGAAATGTCACATCGGCCACATATTTAACACTGTCTGAAAATAAACTTACCGCTCGTAATGCACCTGAGTGCCGGCGATATCCATGCCTGGTATGCCAGTCTTCATGCCAACTATCTTAGCCGACACTGGAGCTCGGTGAGCTGGAGAAACAACACCATTAGTCACTCTCGGCAACACGTTTTATATTATTTACATTTACTCGTGCAATGAAGTCATGTCTGTAGCGTTAAGTTGTAGCAACTTTTTATCTTATAATATTTATTAACTTCAAAATATTGTGGTCAAGTAATGAATCTATTAACACTTCACCAAATACCATCTCCAGATATACACAAAGTACCAGATTTGAAATACTATCACATAAATAGGTAGAATAGTTGTTTCCATGAAAAACGTTTATATAGTTAGTAGTTGTACTGAAGTATATTTTTGTAATAGATAAACAAACACACACATTTATTATATATATATATATATATATATATATATATATATATTTACAAAACCAAAGTTGTAGGAGGCCATTAGATTTCAATATAATGACGTGTTAGTCTTGCAAAAGTTAAATATATATCCGGTAGGTAATTCCAAATCCAACTTTGAATTTAAATTGAAGGACTATTACTTTTTTACATGATTGTTAGTTTATAAGATGTAAAATTCAATAGTTAATATTAACTAAAAATCTTTACATGTGATGTATTAAATTATAACTAAAAGGATACAGGACAATCATCTTCTTTCAAATATTAGTTAGAAGAGCTTCTTAAATTATACCATGATACCAGCCATAACTCCGAGCTATTTTATTACACTTTTCATGAACAGTTTTATTTATTACATTAAGTATAAAATGTTATATTGAAAGGTATTAAAAAATCAATTTTATGAGAACTCAATAAGTTTCCATAGAAACTTGTGGTCATTTATTATACGGAACGCAAAGAGTATTGGCCAGTAATTAGTCAAAGTTTCAGAGAATATTTTAGTGGAAAGTTGTATTATTCGAGTGAACACTAATTTTGATAAGCAAAGGGTTTCCTCATCACATCTTTACTAGGTTGCTCTGAGTTAGGTTGGAGATTACATGATGTTGAAGGTTGCATTGATCAAGAATAAAATGTCACAAAAGTAATTGCATCTATAATAAGATGTATGTACCGACCTGTCTTGCAGCGACAAGGATCATGCTTATCAAGATAGTGGGAGAGCGTGTCCCAGCCTCCCCCCACTCTCACCATCACGTGGCTTCTCAACACCTGTAATAAGAGTTTTTATTTTAGAACATTAAGTTTATTATTGAGATAGCGGGAGAGCGTGTGTCCCAGCCTCAAATCTGGTATTGCTTTCTTCAGGGATTAACTTTGATCAATGCAGTAGACAATCGATGCCTCTAATCAGAATTGATCTTATTCTATCTCAATAACAGATAACCTGCTATTTATCTTGTACACCGTAGACACAAAGTACCAATAGTTATCGACGGTCACCTAACTCCGATCAGTAGATTTAAGTACTAGAACTCATAGATAGTATAATTTAAACAGAATCATCTTGAAAAGCCAGTGAAAAAAAGCATAGCATAAATGACATAGACCTTCTTAGGCAGTTACTGGTTATTAATTTTCTATTGATTTAAAAGGCTGTGTTGTTGATTTATTGAATACCGGAAAACTGCAATTTTAATTGAAAAGGTATGTAAATAATTTTTATTTGAGATATTTTATTAAATGATGCCATTAATGAAGGTTGAAAATGATACTTTACAAAAATTAATTTCCATGATGACTTAATTGGGCATATAACATGGATGTACAAAATACATAAAGTAAAGTTATTAATAACTTAACATAAAATATGTGTACCGCTAAGGTAGAACATAACGCACGTACCCTGTATTTAAGTGGATTCCCTGTAGGAACGAAATATATATATATATATATATATATATATATATATATATATATATAAAACTATGTGAGGATTTTATGTTATGTGAGGCTAAAATAATCATAGTCAAAGAAATTTACAACTTTAAGGCAGTTTTCTCCACATATATTACAATTAAAATTAATCCTACAAGAACTAGGCTGCATAGGATGTTTTTGCACGCCACTTTGACTATCTTTTATTTAATACTAAATAGTTATAGCATTAAAAGCTTAGCTGTTATAGGGCTGCTGGTTTTTTAGATATTGGGGAAAACCGTACAACATACTGTACCTTTGTGCCCCTCCTCCTTTAGCTCATCACCCACCACCGAGAACTTTTTATTAGGACTCATTATGGTACAAATGTACTAGCTTCCAAACCTATTAGTATTATTCTTCTAATTTAGCTCATTTTTCTTGATAAATTATTATTCAATGCAGTCTATAATTTCAGAATTATAAATTTGGAATTTAACCGTAAATTAAAATTAAATTATTTATTGAGTTAAAAAAATAGCTTGTGAATAGACGGTAAAAGTAGGGTTGAAATATAATTACAAAAACGTTTTTGTGTTTATTTTAATAGGTCTAGAAGAAATTATTTTCAGTTTTTAATAAATATTAAGATTTTTTTTTAATCTATAGCAATTATATAATTGGAAACAATATTAATCAAACAAAAGATAAATAAAACGTTAGTTAAATTGTTTGGTTACAACAGGTTTCTATCTCGAATGAGAGGTCAGGATTTTAAGTAAGCTTCTTTCTGCCCATTGCACTCATTAATGTGCAAAGAGTATTATTGCAAGCTGAATGGCTTTATTTGCCTCCTGTTCATGACTGGATTGTGTCAATTATTAGTCAAACCATGATTTCTATCTTCAAAAGCAAAACTAAACACTTTTTGGAAATCCACATTTTAATGTGTTTTACTACTGCCGTAATTGTTGTTGAGAACTTATTTTACCATATAGGAATTGGATTATATAGTATAAAGTGCTGTTCTTTTGGAAATGCCTCATTTCAAGGTCATCCCCTTTTCCAGGTTGCTATACCTTCGACCGATACTGTGATCGAGGTCTTTGAGGACATCTTGTGGAAACTCTGTGCATTTGAGATTGAGACCAACGCTTGTGGCAGCTGATGAAGTGGAATTGAGTACCTAACAGTTTTGCCATGCTGCGATGACGGACGCTATTTAGACAATTTTTCCACGAGCAATTTTCTTTATTTCCATATCTTATTCCAAACGTTTATGGTTTGGTTGCAAGGACTATTAACCGCAGAGTATCATTACCCGGCAGGGATCACTTCTGACTGGTTTATACCTTCCAGTTGACCCTATCACTGGGTACAGCAAAAACCAATGTGTCACAAATCTAGGCAACCTTATGGATATCCAAGAACGGCACATCACTAACCGCGAATGTCGAGATTCTGGGGTGCAAGGGTAATTCGATAAGTCTAGTCTACTGCGGGAGATAACTGTTGGAGTTGTTAGGGTTCGTTCCCTAAGTATCAGAGGTTCTTACTAGCCTCAACAAGGGTGTGCCACCCCCTGCCTGCTTTGACTGGAGAGGCTGGTTCAGAGCTAGCCTCTCTTTCTTCCGGGGGGACATGACTTGAGATTAGAGCCCTAATTCTTCCTCATGGATCTCGATAGGAGGTGGCCCCTACCCCCTAACCTTACCCATCCTGAATATTCTGTCACTCCGAAAGCAGCGCTAAGGTTCTTAGAGGACTAAGTGCAATTTATAAGCTTCTTGTCCTAAGAGAACAAAAAACCACAGAGTCTTATTGGAAGGCAGGTAGCACTTATTGGAAGGTAGCACTCCATGAGACTTTACTCTGAAGACCTTATTATTTTGGGTACGTTTCTGCCAAAACCAGCCCGACCTTCTTTATCAGAACAGGCCTAGTCTCATGAAATGAACTGTTAAAACACGGAGGAAAAGTCAGGATCCCATTATCCCTTGCTTAGTCTTTTGAAAATACTTCAATTTAAGTTCAGTCACTTTGCCAGTGGTGCATAGACCTTAAATTCATACTTGACGATTGGGAACTCTTTATTTACATGTGAGCTCGGGAAAAAACATTGATGGAGGCCAGTTGTTTCAACAGCCGATTTTCTTTACGAATTCATAATAATTATTACAATCTTTTTGTATAATTATGTGTATACTTTTAGAACGTGTCAAGAGCATCGATCTTCGGATTTCTCAAAATTAGCTATTGGTTGAAAGTTCAACTTTGGTATTATTTTATTATTTCGATTTTTCCACCTCATATATGTAATTTCAAGAAATATGTACTTCTGAATGAATAGCATCCCTCTTTCAGAGAAGCAACTCGATAGCTCGCTCTTGTGAAATAAGGAAAGTTATTTCCCTTGGGATTATTAACAGTGTAGTATTAATAGTAAGTAATAACATTGACAGATGAAATCTCCAGTGGTATCATAGGGCCCCGCATAAGGTATAGATGACACCTAGTTAACCGTCTTTCAACGAAAGGGATAGGCTGTGATGACTCTGAATTTCTGGAGGTTAAAAGAAGTTTCATCAATATTAGATTGATAAGAACAACGCAGATAAGAACAAATGTACATACTTTCACTTAGTCAACGAAACAATTACAGAAATGATGACAGTATTATGTACATATACCGGATATTAATACCTTTAAGATATGTCTCGGACCATATCGGAGAATGGGAAGTCGGATTCACTGATTTCGAGGCGGCAAGCTCATTGCGAGAAAGCGTGAAAGGAAGGAGGTTAACCTCACCATAGTGACTTACTGTGCTGAAAAGATCTTCTAATCAAATTCTTCATCTGGTGATTTCTTAACGGTTTTTATGTGCAAGAGCCAGGCTACAATGTAAGGTTTACCCAATCCACCAAACAAAAGAAAAATCTGACAGGGTTACTGGAGGTAATTTCTGTATGACTCTTCTTGCAATCCGTGGGTTGCATGCTATCAGGGTTCTACGTAATAAGAGTATGGCAGCAGTGGATAAAGCTAAAGAAGGAAGAAATTTCAGTAAATAAAAAGTTCCAGCAGTCTTTCCATGTCGTAGAGGCCAAGAGTTCAGGCGTATGAGAAGTAAATTTAGGCCAACCAGTACTTGGAGCAAGTGTGACTTATTTAATGATTTGTTGTACACTTATTAATCTGCACTCTGTGAAAACCAACTGACTGTTAGTTAGGTTTTATATAATTCAGCGGTTTGCCTCAGCGGAGGAGTTATGCGGTTAAAACGTTCGTTGTATGATTAAAAGTTTAAAACAAATCCATTTCACAACACCAAAACTAAATAGCTAAATTAAAACATTTCATTTGTAAATTAATCAACTAATTGTTTGTATACATGATAGTTACAATAATAGCATTTATCAATAAGTTTGTATGACAGAACACAAGTCAAAAAAGGTATTATTATCCAATGTTAAGAAGATAGCTAGAAACACACAAGTCCCACTTTCCTTGGAAATTGTGTAAGCGAGAAAGCAAGAAGAAAGAGCGGTGGGTGAGCTAGTACCGGGCGGGGTGGCTGAAATAATTGGCACAGGCCCGTCAAACTACGCGCAGGTACCCATCAATAAGTACAGAAAGCGCAACATCGCGTGAAGACATCCTAGAAAGTAATATCTGCACGATTGCTTGTATAATTATCTCGTACATAATTTTGGCACAGTCGGATTGGTTCCTACACAACGCCTCGCCACACGAGTCGCTAAATTACTCTGGAAACCAACTTTGGTCGTGATGTGTCGATAGATCTGATTGCTCCGTATCTCAATTACACGTTTTCACATACACTGTAATAAGTACGTTAGGTTCCCATAAATCATATTGTTATTCTCATTGCGATGTATTTGTTATATTATTTGACCAAATCCTTCTTGTCTGCTACTTTCAGACAACTATAATTGAAGACCACTAGAGGATTTTTACACACCTAACCTTCAATTAAGTGCACAACTAATGCTGTTACACAGCTTTAGCTAAATATAGCTGATAAATTAATAAGAAACTAGGCATATAAAATTGCAGTTAAAGCCTCAGCCTTATCAAAATCAAAGATACAAGTGGTGCGCCTATTCTTAACGGAGTATATTTAACACATCCTTAAATCTATTTAATATGTTGAGTTCAGGTCCATTTCACCTTCCGATTACAAATCTTTATTTCAACTCTTCAGACAGATGTGGGCTCCAGTTCGGTCCGCACTCTAGAAGGTTTTTATTTATAATCACTAATGGATATTACCTAACGTAAATATCCACGCTCCGCACCCTAAATAATTGTATAGCTTAAAAAAGTTATAACAAAACTGTAGAGGAGTTTAAGACTCTCTGACTTTAGATAAGAAACACGTTTCTAAGAATGGTAAAACTTATTTTAGTGCAAACCGATGGATAATTAACCCGTTCTGTGTAAGTACTGCGCGTACATCTGTGCCCATATGGCAACACTAGGCTGTTAGGGGTTAAATAATTGATGTACTAGCTAATTTAACTCGTCACAACCCATATTAATACCGACAGTGACTATGTTTTGTGTAAGTACTGCGCGTACAACTGTATCCATATGACAACACTAGGCTGTTAGGGGGTAATGCTATTTAAAAGAGATATTGAATTGAAACCGGCATTGAGAAAAATGGAATATATCATCCAAAAAAATGATTACTTACTCCGGTATGAAATCTCTCTCAAACGAAAACTGAGATTTTTACTGAAGTCAAGGGAGAAAAGATCAATCCTTTAAATATGATTAAATTGTAATATTGTATTTTAAAAGTGTTATACTGATTTTAAAGAAATCCTTGATAGATAATAAATTAAATATTTCTTTTCGAGATTCGAGCCGAATAGAATAGTGGAATGTGGAATTTTATAACTATCAAGTTGTAAGACGGAATGCCAATCAGGTAATCGAAAAAAGTAATGCGTAAAAAAGTAAGTAAAAAGTAAGTTGTTACAAACCAACACTTGATTGAAGATACGTTCGATAAATCTGGTATATGTCAACCATTTACCTTATCCACATATACATCCAGTTCAATAATAACACAGAATGTTCTAATTATTATTATTATCATTACATCATTTCATTATCATTTGTTTTATTACTGTTATCTTAAAACACAGAACGTTTATTATTTCCTTAAACTTTGTTTTACTGAAGTAACTTATGACTATTGTTTGTTTTACCTGGAGTTTTCCTACAATTCGATCACAGAGCATCTAAATATAAACGATGATCATCATATAATCAATTAATACGGTCAATTATTAGTGTTATAAGAACTGATTCTTTCGCATGTCGCGTTATTTACTATAACTCTAGAGCCTCATTAATTTAATAATACGTTTTACAGAAAACAAGTTACCTGCCTAATCTATTTCTCCTTCAGAATGCTGTGTCTGATATATTTCACTTAAACGAATACAAACCAAACTCGGTAGCCAATAATGTCCATAAATAAATCAAGGTTTAATTGTAACTTATCTTTGAATGATAAAACAAAATAATACATTCTCTGATAAAACAGATTCAATTTTCTTTATCTTTTAAGGAAAGGTCGATCCCTATTAGCCTTATGGACCATTGCCATGTGCAAGGATTGTATTAAAAAGAATAAGGATGAGAGTCAATAAAGTACAAGATCAATGATACTTCTAAGTGGTCACAGACAGTACTCGAACCTGTACTATCCATAAGTAGATCAAAGTCTTTGACCGGGCGGCCATAGGGTCTCATTCAATTAATAGCATTAAGCTCTAAAGCATTCTCCAATTTCTTCAACAGTCAGTATACAAATTTTAACGTGGTTAAACTATGACGATCACATGCCATATTAAACGTTGAATAGTATCATTTTAAAGAAATAATAAGCAAGGAACCAAAGACTGAGTGTAGCCTATGGGCCTTGTCGACAAAGACACTACTAGGTACTGGAGATCTAACACTTCTAGTACGCAATTAAGTGTTGGCTAACAAAGGACGTGCGTCTCCAGCTGAATAATATTAATCAAAGTTTCTTAGGTTAATATTTTATGGAATAATACTTACCCTGACAAAAATGAGAACCTTCGTGTCTCCTATGCGGTACTTGCCCTCGGACACCCTGATCATGGGGAACTGAGTTGGACAGCGACACTTCTCCACCAGATCTCGCACCTGTAGGCAGTAGCTCAACTAGTTAGTTGTGTGCTAGGAAGTTACAAGTATTTTCACAAATTGGTTTAACAGGGTATATTAAATATACACGTTATTTTGCAGTCTAAAAAAAATCATACTCTATTTATTTGTTCCAGGCACAGCCAGTTTTATAGATTATTTTAAACCCTTAAACTTCTCAAATTTATAATATATATATATATATATATATATATATATATATATATATATTATGATATTAACTGTTCGGTATGGGGGTTCTATAGGGGGTTCGGTATGCCCTATCCTTCCCATGTTAATTTGGCCAATTTTATGTACCTTCTTCTCAGAAACCTTTAAAGCTATCGTCATCAAACTTTAGGACACTACTATTTAGACCTTTGTTAACATTTAGAGTGGAACAAAGTTAAAAAAAAGAAGTTTTTATTTAATTTGTTGTAAATAAAAAATTTATTCATTTTTTGTAAAATAATTTATAATTATAATTTTTTTAATAAAAATTTAAAATAGATTTTTATAATGTCTTCCGCTCTAAATGTGTGTACTGGTCTTAATTACATGTGTATTTTTTTTAATGTTAATCTGATCAGTGAATCTTGAGAAAAAGGTACATAAGTGATAAAAAAGTTAATTTTCGGGAAATCGCAGCTAAAGGCAACACACATCAAATAAGTTAATTCATTGACCTTTATTATAATATTAATGACATCCAGCTGCATAACTAGGGTTATCAGGATCCTCCAACTCTTCCCACTGATCTTCCAGCTTCCTCTTGGCACTTGAGCGAGCTTGGCTTGATTTTTTTTGCGACTTCGGTAGCCATGCGTTGAGCTTTTTGTAAGCGAGCTATGTCCAGCTTTTTCATTGCTTCACAAAAATTATGTCCAACAGTCATTCCAAGATGTTGTAAAACCATACATTTTGCCATATTTCCTTTATTGAAGGAACTTATGGCATCATACACTCCAAAGTGCAAGGTGTGTATGCGAACAAAGAGAGTTTTTGGCAGGCGAGACCAGATTACTTGGTTTACGGACTCATTTGGGTTTTGTGACTTACCGTGGAGACATTTACGAAGCAAATCAGGTGCACTTAGGTCTGTAAAAATAGGCTTTATCTTGTTCATGATGACAGCAGGAAGAATACAACTGTGTTACTATAACAAATACTTCAGTTGCAATGGAAACACTAAATTGTTGGCATGTAGTATATTTTTCAAAATAAAAATAAAAATAGTTCCCATCATCGGATTTTAATAGTTTTTGCATTTAAATGTCAGGAATTAGTCATAGAATAATAAAATATTAAAACACGAAAATTTATAAAAATTTCATTTTTTGGATACCGAACCCCCTTAAGTTGCTAGCAGTTATGATAATTTGCTACTTTAAGGGGAGCGGGTCGTTCCTATCCCGCGCATGTTAAATTTACAAACTTTAGGTACATGTATTGTCAAAACTAAGTAAGTTACAACCTTCAAATTTTTTTTAGGCAAAGAGTACTCCTTTATAAACATCTCTTGCAACTTTAGTAAAATAATATTTAAAAAAAATTTTTTTTAGGAATTTTTAAATATTGTGTGTATAAAAAATTATTTTTTTATATACCAAAAAATCTTTTTTTCTCATTTGTTTTTTTAGATAGAATGATAAAAAGATGCAACACCATTTGGAATTGCACTGTTCTGTATGCATACCAAAATTTTCAATTCTCTAGCATTTATAGTTTTTTGAGATACATGTACCTTTATATGAAAAAAACCAAGTTTCCGGGAAATGTCCGGTAAAGGCAAAAATGACTGCTAAACTAACCTTTTGCTGCTAAAACATCCCAGCTCCGTACTCAGGGTCATCTGGGTCTTCATTTTCCTCTTCTAATGCAAGTTTTCTTTTTCTCCTAGCAACTCTAGCCTCCTTGGTCATGTCTAAAGCAGATTTTTCTGCCTTTTTTCAATCGTATTGTATCAAAATTTCGCTATGCGGCAACAGACTTCTCGCTCAGTTTGATTCCTAGCTTGTTATACACATCCAATTTGCTGGTGAATCCATTATTAAAAGTTAAAACTGCATCATATATGCCAAGTTTTAGAGTGTTTAGCCTTACAAAAACATTTTTAGGCACCTTAGACCAGACGGCATTGTTGAAACTTTCGTTCTGGTTTTGAGTCTTTTGGTCAAGGCATTTTTTTAGAAGATCCGGATTGGCTAAATCTCTATAAATTTGTTTGATCTGTACCATCACTTCATATGGCAAATTGTGTAACTTATGGCTGAAAGTCTGATGTAGGGCTTCGGCTTTATTATAACCGCACCACGACTCCGGCCCCTTTGGACATAGGCCATGTTGCGGAGTGTCATCATCATTCGATATTTTGTGGAAATAAGTTGCCCACACATTTTTAACCATTTGTTGAAGATCTGATCCACCTCTTTTTATAGCTAGGCCATAATATTCTTGCAGCTTGTCTATGTCATTATTTGTTAGCCTATTCTTGCCCCCTATTGCTCTATTATCTTTTAGTTTTGTTTTTCCCAACCGTTTCTTCAATTCCCTTAGTCTACTCCCCATTCTCTTCTTGACATGATTGACGCATTCCAGTTTTCTTACTTCTACTTCATCTCCATATGGCTTATCGTCAACCACCTTTTTAAAACCATTGCCTGTCACCATCTCCTAAGTATCGTACATACCGTACATTTCGATCTCTGGACTTTCGGAAAACATCTAGGGCACCCGCAACTTCCATGCCGCCACTTGACCCTTCGTAGTTTTTTGGAACATATATGATCAGGTACTATTTTTTTTTTATTTTCATGTACAGTGCAGATTTGACAGTATTTGGGACATTATGGAAACATCCAACACCTTGCCAGTATCTAATGATGTTACGCTGACAACCCCATTCAGTGACTTGTGTCCCCTCCTTTGCCAAGACCCATCTAAACAAACCGTCAAATCTCTTTTTGACGTTTCTTCACACTCATTTACAGACACAGCTTCCTCAATTGCCTGCTTCATTACTTTCACTAGCACAATTTTCAACAGCCTGATATATTATGTTACTACAAGGTCCTATTTTTTGAGGTGGTAAAGGTAAGTCTAATAATGAACACAGAATGTTACCTGCACTGATACCTTTTCCGATCGTTCTCATGCCGTAAATAAATTTCAAGTTTACCTCATATTTTCCATTCTCATTTTTTTTAGAGTTGTAAAGATTAGTTGATTCCAAACAAACACAACATTTCAGTTCAATATTCACAGCCAATACAAATCTTTTCTTATCCGTAGCACAAAGTTCTATGCAGTCTTCGCTATCGCAGAATTTACATTTTTACAAATTTTTTAAATTGCTCACTAAATAAACTTAAGATCCAAAATAACACTAACCATTCCAGTTCCTTCATAATTGTCATATTTATCAAAGGACAGTTTTTTAGAAGCAGAGCTAATGTTTGCATTAGTAGTAGGCCTAGGGCTAGGGCTAGCAGAATCTGTTTGGGTAGGCCTAGATTTAGAGTCCAACTTTACGGTACTTGTTTCCTCTAAACTCACGTTTAGATTTAGTTTTGTAACTAACCTTTGCTCTTGGCATGGTTATAAGAAGTTGTAAAACACTTCAAGAAACAATACACACTCCTAATCTACCACTAACTATGAATAAAGTGCAACACTTTTAGTAAAACACAATTATCCGACCCAAACACATATAACATAAACCTCCTAAGCATATCAAAACAAATAAAGCAATATTCTTTCTGTCATCTGTATTCCCAGTTGTCAGTACCAGGTTGACCAACAGAGCAAAGCCATAACATACTTATAACTAACACACATGATATATATGATTGTGTCAGCCAACATCTTACGAACTGCTGCAAAAAACTAGTGAACATCATTTGTTTGTGAATTTTTTTTGGTAATTTTATAAATTTATTTGAGCATTAATACTTACATATTTTTAAAATACACACTTTAAACTATTAAAAAATGCAATAAAAAAATTTTTCTAATTTTTTTAATTTTCATCGACCTGCTCCCCTTAAGCAACGATTAGTAGACTTTGTTTAAGAGTATGGCCACAAGAGCGTACTGTAAATAAATTATTGTCAAACAATTGAAAGAAACAGTTTCAAACATTTTATGCAAAAGACAAAATATATTATTATGTTCAAGTCTAGTACTAGTCGTAGTAGCATTCTCTGCCTTTCCAGATTAAATCAAAGCATACACCAGCCTATCAAACTGTCTATTATATAATCATATATCTTTATATTATCACGTCAGCTCCACCAAGCATCCTTATCTCATCAACTTTACACCAATTTATCATTGGTATAAACTGGTTTCACTGGAAACTCTGTTAAACTAGGTTCAAAAGCTATTAAATATGCATCGCTTTTTGAACAACTCTTTCTGGTCAACGTGAAGGTAAGACTAAGAACTCCATGAACCCAATCACGTCAGCCTAGTAAGTAACCACAGATTTCGGTTTGAATACATAACTTTATCTGAAATTTTATCTCAGCCACCTCATAGCGTGGACTGTATTATCGATTAGAAATATACATGTTTTGCATTACCATCTTACTTGCATAAAGGTGGCATTGATAACATAACTGGTCCTGGCATCAACCTCATAGAATTGGAAAACAACAGTGGGCCGTATTTCAGAAGCTAAAAGATCAATTGGATTTATACTGGCTTCGTTAGCAATGCTATTTTACTAGCGTGAAGGAGGTATTGAGTATCTGAGTCCATCTGCCTTATCTTATCTCATCATCAGTGCGGTATTGGGAATACACCGGCGTTACCGAAAATAAACCCCTTATCAAAAGGATGGTATTAGAAATATATTCTGCAAATTTGTATGTTATACCAACCAAAAGCATATGATTTCATTGTGGCGTTATAAGAATGATCGTTGATCAATTTTTTTAACCCCTCGTTTAAAACTTTTCGCCGTATATAGAAACATATACATCGCACTCTTGAACTATTTAAATAGTTAGAAATCAACCGACGTGCAATACCCCTTCTACAGTTCACTACAGATTATTCACAATGTTTATTTAGGGAGCTCAGATTAAGGCCTGCCTGATCAGACCCAGTAATCAAGCCATCATCTAGAGAGCTAGACAATAGCAGCCGTATAGCCTGTACTGGACCTTATACAGATGCAGTAGGTTCTCAGATTACTCAGCCAAACTGTCACTTAGAGTGAGGCTGTTAAATAAACATATGTACTTAAACATTATTGTCCTGTTCACCTAATGTCTTGTGCTAATTAGTCTATTGTTGCAGTCATCGTCCTCCACTCCTCGCTCTAGTGACTCACTCCTTCAGTCAGTTGCTTCAAACGACTTGGAGAAAAATATTACGATGATTACATCCATAGTGCATAGGGGTTCGGGGGTAGGCGGTTTCTAATATTACAAGTATATATCAAGTGAATTGGTTAGCTGCAACTACCCATATCAGGTGTGTGGTGAAAAGTTTTCCCACTGTTAAATGTTCTTTAACATTTTAAATATGTTTAATAAGGGCTATGAATGTTTTTGTTCGTAAAAATTAATTGGAATTTTCATCCAATATCCATACGAGTATGCATGTTCGTAGAAAACAGTAAGTTATTTAAATAATCTTTGAATTTTGCATTTTTTAACTATGTAAACCAAGATATGTTTAATGGACTATATAGTTATTTATATTTGTTCCATAACTTCTGATGGTCACGAATAAAACTCTCAGCAGTTTGTTCGAAAGTAACGTTTGAGTGTTTTTAATAAGAATACACAAAGTATTTTAAGTTGGGAATTGTATAATCTTAACTTCCTGATTTCATAGTGCTTACTGAAGTTTAGATTACTAGTAACAAAATAAATTTGTATAAAATTGATGGTTACAAAACTTTCAATCATCGTAACGACGATTATCGATCGGGAGTACACTCGGTCCTTTATCACTGCAGTGTAGACATACTGACAGACGTGCAGTCGGCTGACTGTCTCCAACTCACCACACAGATAGCGTGGACTTCGTCCTCCTTGCATTGTACAGGATGAATGGCTTCCCCATAGCTCAATTCCTCGTTGATACCAAGTACTTAATAGCGTGTTGAGTTGGAAAAAACTTGATTCTTAATAGTGACATAAACTAGATGATGACATGGCTCACTCGTATCTAGGCTTAATGGCCAGTTATGTGTTAAGCTCCATTGTCTATGTAAAACCTGCACTCATCACTGTTTCGTTAGATTGAATAAAATCAAGAATGACGTTAAATACGATGCTTTAAAATTCTATCTTGGTATTAGATCAGTAAATAGTTGTTTTAAGGGTAAATATTGATACAAAAAACTAACTACAATTTCTGATGATGCCAACAATTTAAGGGTCCATTTTAAATTTAAGAGTATACACTGGGCACGAGCCCGCAATAAGAATACAGTCTCAAATGCATTTGATCGTTTTATTAATATTTTGCAAAGTCCCATAAGTAAATGCAAAGAGAAGATTGAAATTACAAAAGTCTTATGTAAAGAAACGCCTTGGATAACTGGTTATTTACGCAGACGAGCTGATATTAAAAAAAAGATGTATAGATTGAAGGAGCACTATACATAATTTCGAAATAAGCTGTTAGTGAATATGAGGAAAGCTGAAGAAGATCATGATGGCAAAAATCAATGATGGGAAAACATTTTGCAGTTAATTATATTGACACAGCAAAGACATACAGTGGATCATAAAATATTATTATTAAAGTTATGATTAGTGGGTTTGAGGGATCCGCCCCTCCAATGGTTTGACAGTGACTTAAAAGATAGAAAGCAATGTGTGAAAATAGGAAAGGTGTACAGTGATTTTGAAACAGTTGATGTGCGTGTGCCTCAATGTTCAGTTCTGGGTCAAATTATTTTCCATTACAAAATAAAATAAAAATGATATTTCTCGGCCACTCTTTTGAAATTAAAAAATACTCATTTTGTTAAATCTTTATTTATATATATATATATATATATATATATATATATATATATATATATATATATATACATATAATACATATATAAATATAATCAGTTTCGCTTTATTTCCGTACTTTCATAAAAAATCGGGGGAAATCTTTTGCCAGCGAAGCACGCTAAGAAAGCGTTTCCGGACATATGTTTATATGAACTGTTTTCATTATTGTGATGAAAGGAAACCAGCTGAGAAGGTTGTCGGGTTACTCGTAGGAATTCCTGTATAGTGTGGGTATCGACAAAGAAAATAGCGTATCTAAATAGGCACATGCTAAGTAAATAGTTAACCAGTTATTACGTTGGCTAGTTTAACACTTTACTTGTCAATATATAGTAAGTGCGATATTTCTTAGAGTAGACACAGTCACGATGATGTATCTAAATGGATATTTAAAGTAAAGGGTTACACTTCAATTATTCTGAAACTTCAGTTTTTAAGATTGATAATGTAATGAATGACAAATTTTAAAGAATAGAGATGCTATTAAAGATAGTCAGTAAAGCTAAGGACACTTACTCACTAACATGAAATAATCATTTAATGAAATATTTAAGGAATTAATTTGATAGCAATGAAATTCACAACAATTACTCGAGTTGTTAGCAGGTTTTCTTTTTCCTGGCAGTGGAGAGCACAGTGCGGTACGACTGGGGCGTGTTGTTCCGTATTGATTTGTCGTGACTGCCTTTACAGGGGTACGGACCCTGAATGCGAAGAAGAACTTTGCTGGTTTGTTCATACAAATATGTTACGTAACCTATTACATTGTAACAGAAGATTTTGCTTTAACTTCAAAAGCGTTAAATTATAATTTTCAATCCATAAATGTTTTTAGAACTGAAGGAGTTTTTTCTTCTCGTGCAACTGCAAAATAATATTTTTTTATCAATTTGAAGACTTAAATTTTACTTTTTAATAGTTATTATTTAAAAAACTCATAGATGACATTCCTGTTTAATAATTGTATTGGAATAAATTAGCTTTGTTTCATATATATTTGTTCATATATATTTGCTATTTGTTTCATATATATAAAACGATCAATCTTTCAATACGTAGTATATAATATTTTGCAATTTTTTATCAGGAATACATAACACACTAGGTTAAATAAAACCTACTCACAATTACAAACCATCATATATAAAACCTTTAATGGTTATTAATCCTTGGAATTATTCAAATTTTACTGTAATATATTGATAATAAAAATACAATATACTTGCTATTTTAAGACAAAACAAAATTGTTTTGAGATTTAGTGGCTTGTGCTAATACGGAATATTTTATAAATTAATATTCAACAGACTATTAATGTAGTTAACCACAATTACAAAAGTTGGTCAAAATTCATGTTATATGCATTTACGAATTGCCATGTGGTTAATACATTTTAAGTGCGCATTTTAAAATGTATTTATTTCTACATCATTATGTATGGTTTAAATTAAAATTAATGTTGCCACTTAAATTAAAAGGGACATTTTACAGGTAATTAACGTAATCTTTAACCCAAAATTTTCCAAAGTTAATTTTCCATATCATTAGAAATATTTTTACTGTACGTTATATGTAGGGAAACTCACAATAACACATGAGGTGAAATTAAATTTACGTATGTAGCAAACGTCGTTTTACATCAGAACAGGGGAGCAAGGTTGTGAAATGAACAAACAAAATGGAAGACATCGATAGAAATCTTTATGATCTCTTTGGCCTCTTTCCTCCCTAATCCCACATGCAACACAACACTTTCCTATTTTATTGAATACCTGCAATGCGTTGTTTCTGCAGTGAACTTATGGGGGATATAAGATCTTCCTGTGGTCTTAGTGCACGATGTACAAATATTTATGTGTAGTTCAAGCTCTTTTAGTGTCATAGTGATACTGTCTGATTACATAGTTGAGAGTAAAAAATTTAATAAATCAATAATAGATCGCTTTAGTATCTTTGACCTCCCCATAATACATAGAATACGCCATGAATGTTGGGAACAGCAACTAAAAGAACACTTGGAAGTATTTATTGTAGTTGTCTTCGTATTACATGGAGAAGAACGGAGAGAAGAAGTAGGTTATGACAATAGTTACGGACATTTGCCATCATTAAGTGTTGCAAAACAACGTAAGTACTACTGAAATCTTGTCTCTTCTTCAGGTGGATAAATAGCCTAACACATAACAAGACAAACTAGGTTAAGTGAACAATTATACCAAAGTACTGGGACACGTCACCTCAATTTTCCGTACTTACACTCGTGTAGTAATAATCCACTGCCATAAAGAATTTTCCCTTTAATCAATAAATAAATTTAAAAACACACATCCTTATAACCTTGATATTAAACTTCTTGTTTGATTCTTTACATGGTTTTGGTCCGAAAAGGTTATGACTACGCTCCCGTTGCGATGTCTAGAAATGTCGAAAGGGGCTTTACACATGCAGAGTTCATGTTTTTGTAAACAAGACTTTTATACTAGATGGCCTGAATATTTATGGAGCCCGTAGTAGTAGAACTGCAATTTTTCAGCAAACTATGGAGGATGTTTCAGACCACCCGTCTCGAATAACTGTCAATCGGTTTACTGTAAAGGGTTAATTGTAACGTATTTCCCATTAAATATGTTTCAATCCTAAACATTATGGTTAAAAAAATAATATGTTCTTTTAAAATGAACTTGTAAGTTAAAAAATGAACTACTAAATTGTATTGAAAAAACTAGGTTTTGTTTTTATTGACATTCCTTTATTAACAGCCTACACCAAAATATGATCCAGATAGTTCGTGATACGAGCTTCAAATAATACTATTCATGTCTATATTATTCCAAACTGTACTAAATCTATAAAATGTTATTTTTTGAAAATATAAAATTTCCGTAGCCCAAACATTTTAAGTGATAAGGGGCGGCTTATTGCAAATTAATTGAAAAGCCATTAAAACTAACCAGCTGTCACATTTAATGTTTTATTCTAGTATTGGATAACCTATGGCTAAAATACGGACTGAAACTCCATGTAGAACCAGACTTTGTATATAAAGCTTTGACGGTCACAGCATGTTACCAAACACTATTTGTTTAAGAGTTTATGGGCATGCATTTCCTATAGGTACTCCGTTTGCCTTTATCATACTTCATGCAATTTAGTTATTTAAATTATTTCCACTCAACAGTTTTAGTAATAATATAAGGTAACTCCTTTTGTAGCCTAACCCTTTTCGCTCGGGGAACTTAACATACAAGGGTGGGAAAAATCGGTACTGCACAAACTGGAAATTAATCCTCCGTTTCAAGCAGAATTTGAATTTGCGCTATTCCTTACTCAGATTCGAAAGCCAATGCGTTGGTATAAGGATCCAAAGATCGTGAGATTACCTCCTCTTCCTAAGAGAATAATAATATTAATATTCTAAAGGAACAAGATTTATATCTTTAAAGAGCAAGGTTAATATTACTGATAAAAAGTGATATGGTAACATACAAATTTTGTCCTGCGCTATCTCTAACTAACCCAAGGACGTCTTTTACTGTGAGCTCTTTCAAAATTGATTTATTTAGGTATACACCTATGATATAGTGGCTGAGTATGTAACACAACCTTGTTATGGCAGAGGAAACGTTAGAATCTAGAATTTTGTAAACTGTGCTAGAAAGTAAGTAAGGCAGAAAGTTTTGGCGCGCGGCGCGGCGTGGTGCTGAAGTATCCATATAGCTCGCCCGGAACTCCAATGTAGCGTATCGGGTAACACTGCCCTCCTGCATATTGCTCAACCATCAAGTCGGACAGGTCCGATCGAAATCTGAGACAGTCCCACGGCGAGAAAGCCGATAGCACAGATTGACTTGCAAAAAGATCGTTCTTGGTTAGACAATATCTTGTCGTGATCGCTTGCTTTAGTGCTCGTGATTGACCTGCACGACCTGATAATAGTGATTTTACACAGCAGGCATGGGAAAATATTAACTTTACCCGTATTCATTCATAGTTTTGACGAATTTCTTTTTTGGGATGCATTTGTATTTAGCTTCCCATTTCTCTAAAGGTACATAAATGCACCTCGTGTTTACATTGAAAGATTTGTAAGAAACTGATATCGTGTTTATTGACAAAATAAATACATGTAATCATTTTTTTCGAATTCTACATCTTGATTAACCGTTAAATACAGTTTCAACGTGAAAATTATTGAATATTTGTAAACATAGTCTTTACCCAAAAATTTAATCACGCGGATTGTTTGTTTTGTGGATCACGTACACTCTGTCCGTACCCGTAGCCCTTGAAGGATCATAATATATTCCCGCCACTCTAAGCACTGTAGCCCTAGAAATAGGGCTCCTTTTTTACTCATTGTTCCTAATGACCAGTTCTGTTCACTATTTAAAAAAAATAGTTGTACGGCATAAATGTAATACTTAATTAGTTCAAACATGACGTATGAAATACTAAATCTGACCTTTAACTGTATAAGGCAATATTAAAATTATAATTAAAACACTTTAAAATGCCACATTTTTCCAGGCTTTCATTTGATTTATTTTGCAAGGCCATATATATATTTTACAAAATAATGAAAATACATTAACAAATAAATTACTAAATTTTGTACTTTATGGCCCCAGTTAATGACAGAGCAGCCAGGGTTTGGGCGGTCAGATGTTTTAGTGTGTGTAAGGGTCCACAATTCTTCAAGGACCACGACTCTTCAAATAAAGTATAGAATATTTATAATCCGGTTTAATGAAATCATAAGATAATCTACTACAGTTACGTATCTGATAAACAATCAATTTATCTCATATAGACTCCACTGCCAGTGATCTTATAAAAACAGATTTTGTTATCGGGATTATCAAAAATATATGCGATGGCTGCATATTTTATTTTCATATCACACTTCAATACGAGAATATTCACCACCATATAAGATTTCTTTGTTGGATAGTTATAATGTAAATAAGTCACGACGCAGCAACCCGGCTGACGATAACACCTACTGCTGTCGTGTTTACACTCTCGCCTGATATGTAGCCTACATGGTACGGGCAGGCACGTAGCGGCGAGGCGGGCGGCACGGCGGGCGGCGGTCGGTCTCTTTATTGAGTGAAGTGGCCTACTTACCAATTGACGGATCGTGTCGGGCCCAAAACCATCAACTCATGTAGAATGTGTCAAACGTCCTCGTATTCCTGTCGTGTTAACGTAACGTCGGCTCTCTCTTACACTCCAGCATTTCAAGGTCGATTGTGTTAATATGGATGTCAGTGGCAGTAAATTTCTTCATCCATACGTGTTTTGTTGCATTATTAATCTGATGGACTCAAAAGAAATCGCGCAGAAATGAGTAATGGACATACATATTCTCATAAGCATTGGACAGCGTGTAACAAGATACCGGTTGCCATAAATACATATTTAATAGTAATCTAGTCCGACCTCAACAATACGTTCCGCTATTAAATGTCACGCGTCTCCCCGTTAGGTGATTTTAAATCCGTATTACGAAATGCATTAAATTGTGAAGGTGGTTCAAGTTCTAACTCCAAGGATAGGTTGAGACGTAGACTTTATGATATAACATAAGACGCCATTATACACACATCGAAAGTTGCTGTGGGAAGATTATGAAAGCCCACATCGGAACGTGAAAAGACAAACTCGTAGTAACGCAACTCGTTGCCATAACTCACGAGCCTGTATAGGGCTTAACTCAACTGTTGTGGGAGGCGGAGGGGAAATGAAACATCAGCTGATCTGTAGTCAGCCCTCGGCTACCTGTCTGGTACACTTTCTATTTAGAGATAAGTATCTGAAATACACATTTTGCCTCTAATACACATTATTTTGGAGGAGCGTATGTAGCGTGTCAGTATCAAACTTAGTTTTTAAGACTACCCTAGTTTGATACAATCCTTTATTCAGTATATATTATGCTTATATTAATACTAGCATTAAAAATAATCGCAATTATTTTCAAAATCATAAAATACTTATTTGTTTACTTTTTTCCTTGTCTCATACAAATATTTAACACACTATACTAATTGATTTTCCTATTAAACATTTTCAGCAACCCCTCCCCATCCTCAATTCTCCAACACTCAGAAATTAGCTTTAATAGAGCTGGTGTCTCAGAAATAACGGAGTTTTGATAATTAGCAAAACAATTACTTTTTATATCTGTAACGTTTTTATAAACTTAGTTCTACAATAATGTATAAATACTGTACAGTTAGGTTGATGATAGTAAATGAGGTACACCCATTGAAGTAAGTGAGGATTGTATAAGGAGTATTTTATAAGAACGAATTATTCTGAAATTATAAGTTGTGTCGTAGCGGCCATGTTGGAGATTTTGACCCGATGACACACCCAAGTCTTTCACTGCCTGTGGGTGCCATACAGCACAATGTACTTGTATACTGTCGGATACCGGTTAGGTTTGCCTCGTCACTCATTTACTGTTTAAACCTGGCTTTATCTCTGTGGTTTTCCTTATTTGTTCTGTGTGAAAGTGCTTGTAGGTGTTTGCTCTTGCGTGACTTGGAATTTGAATTTAGTCGGCCCATAATGAAACATGTCTGAGTGACAAACTGAAAACATAAGTAACTTACTCTCGTGATGTATTGTAAATAAAATCTGTTTTTGTTTCATTACTGTCTGCGTTGTTCGCTTGTTGTATTATAAAGCATTTACTGCATCAATTTAATTCACTATCTAATTTATCTGTGCCTAAGTCAAAGGGCAGCGACGTTTTCACTACACAAATCAAGGGGATATCGGTAACCGTTATGGGAACGCAAAAAAAAACGCAGAATTAACAAAAGTTAATCAAATAAAATTATTCGGAAAGCTACCAAAAAAAGTTATGAAATAATGTTTTGAACTGGTTGTTATCTTAAAAAGATGGAACCTTTTACCCAAACCACGTGATTCTTCTTCATAGTCATAAAAAGTGTTCCATTTTTTTTAATTGTGGACTTTAGTTATGTTCTGTCAGATGCTTCGATAATCCGTTGTAAATAATAAGACTATATTGTGTACCAGTTACTAACTAGAGGTTGCGGAAGTCAGCTGTGTCCGTGTATGGGTGTCGTTATAAGAGCCCAACCCCCGGACAGAGTAGTCATTCTAAGAGGTTCTACACTGAGTGAGTCGAAGGTATCATGTTGTTCTCCTTTTAAATACTTCCCTTAAATGCTTTTTTCTTAAATAACTTTTAGAAAGATTTTTGAGGAGAATCCTGAATAATAATAATACGAGTAAAAGTAGAATGGTAATTGAAATTTGTTTCTACTTTACCTAATGTTAAACTGTGTTGTTTTCTGGAAATGTATAAATTTTAAGAACTGAAGTTTTGTATTAAAAGGACTCAAATTATTTATTCTATTTCTAATTGATATAAGCTAAGGCTTTTTCCTATTCGCAAATCACACAAAACATTTAATATCCATACACGTTATAACATTTGAAAACGTATATTTTTGTGTGAATTGCATGTTAGTATTAAATAAATCTTGTCTTTTGGCCGGTGTCGAGTTGACTATTTTAACCAAAAACTATTAAGGGCAGTCCGACCTCCTTAAGCACATAATGCTTAACTTTGGGAACCCTATATCTACTGAGTAATGGTGTATAGATAGAGTTCCTGATTTTTATTTTACTTATTAAATTAGCTTATAATCTAGGTCTTCTCATGAGGTTTTTAAATTTGAAAAAAATTAAAAAGTTATAATTTTTTTTATAATTTATTGTTTTTAACTAACTTTTTTATAAGGTAAAATGTTACTGTTCCTCATTGACAAGAGATATTTCTAAATTCCATGAGGGGAACTAGGCAATTGTTAGTAGAATACTGTATAAAAATTTGACTGGGGTAGGCCTAGTAGTTTTTGGAGTTATAGGGCCCCAAAGTTTTAAAAAATAACAAGTTTCGGCAAATCAGAGCGAGGAAAAAGCAAGAAGGGTAGCTAATTTTGAGGACTCATACCTTGTTTTAATGATGGCCGGCTTGTAGGATGGGAGTTGTCTGGATCCTTACTCTGTTCTTGATACAGATCCATTCCAGCTTCCTTTTTGGCTAATAGTCCTTGATTGCCTGATTTTTTTTTCAATGTCGGTAGCCGCTTTATCTGCTTTTGCGAATTCCGCTGGGTGTCGAGAGTTTTAAAGCTAACCGCATATTCAGTCCTGGTTCTAGACCAATGTGCTCTAAAACTCTTCCCACTTTGGAGGCTTGTACCCATCATTGAATGATAGGACTGCCTTCATAGACTCACTAGCCTAAGAGCACCTTTAGTGTAACAAAGGTTGCGTTTGCGTTTAGGGAGCCGAGGCCCAAATGACATTATTATTAGATCAATTAGGATTTTGAGATTTCATTTGAGACATTTTCTGAGTAGTTTAGGCTGCACAAAGATTTAATAATAGGTTATGATTGCTTTCATTAGAACAGGTGAGAGGTGGTGATAAATGCGGGTGTGGTATATTTAGTTTTTATCTTTGGCCGGCTTTGTTATACTTACACCATGTGTCTTCGGTGTCTGGGATAAATAACAAATATGTAAGGCTTTCGTTATAGTAGTGCTGAACCTTGACAGTTTTACAACGCCCACAACTGCTCGCTCATGGCTTCCACGCTGTGTGTATTCCTACGGATGGCTAGTCCTTAGTCTATTTGGTTATTTGTTGGATCGCCTTCCCTGTTTAGCCTAACCTTTCCCAGAGATAGAGATTTTCGTAGAAAGCTTCAAGCCTTTATTTTTCATGATTAAACAGTCCTTATTTTGTCCCCATCCTACTTCTGGGATGTGTCCTACAATTCCAACTTCTTGAGCATGGACACATCTGGGCCTTATGGATGTTCTGCCACAACTGCTGCATAGCCATTGGAGTCACCATCTCCAAGGTTACTCCACATAGCGATACCACCGTATTTAGTCTCGGATCTTTTGAACATTGCAGTCGCACCTTCGAGCTTCCATTCCTCCACTGCTAACTACATAATTTGCCTTGCATATTTCTAAAAGGTGTTGGTTGCTTGTTCTCTTGAGGGGCAGTTACTGTATTTTGACATTGAATAAATATCTATGACTTTACCCCGTATTCTGCTGATGTTATTGTGACAAAACGCCATTTAGCGAGGTGTGGCCTCGCTTTTGCCAGCTTCAGGCAACAACAACACATAAGTCCTATAGAATTTCCATTTTCAATAACTGCCTTCTGTTCTCTGCTCTCTTCATACGCAGTTTTCACACACACTTTCTACATGGCTTGGACAAAAACTGCTTCCATGTTGATTGGATTGAAATACTTGCTGGGCGGCGGTAGCGGGTAAATTATCATGCCGCAAAGGTTGGGGCAGGCAGTATTTGCCCTTTCCTATTACAGCAAGCCGTTATACTACCTTTGGTTCAACGTCTTAGTAGCATTGTGAAACTTCTTGCTTGGTGCCTCAATAGGGCCTAGGCCTAATATCTGTTGTTTGGGACAGTTGTCAAAAGCTTTTGTTTACATGCCACAGCTACAGGAGACGGAAATTTGTTACTGCGAGCCCTGCTAATGGTTTTCGACTAAATGATAGGTTTGCCATGACCCAAACCCTACACACTGCAACATCTTTCAAAAATGATTCTAGCTGTTACAATGTTTACTATGTCCCATACGGTTAAGGTATTCAGTTGAATTATCATAGCAGGCTAGGTTGGGCTCAATTTCTCATGGGATGGTGGAAACAACTTGGGTAGAAGCGGTGCGTTTTTTTTTGGTGTGTGTGTTGTTGGATTTTTTGTTCGGTGATTGGTTTTTTTGGGGGGATTAGTGGCTATTCTGTTTTCGTAGTGGAAGTTAGTTGAGGGGTGGCTGTGGTTTTGTTGGTGGGGTTTTTTTTTGTGTTTGGGGGTGGGCGGTGAGTTGTGGTTTTTTTTAGGGTTTTTTGGTTGGTTGTCGGAGATAGTGTTTTTTTGTGCTCCATTGGCGGGTGGCGATTCGATGGTTTGGATGCTGTGCGGTGGTTTGTTTTTTTTTTGTTTTTTGGTGTTTTGTGGTAGATAGTGGGTGGTGTGTTTTGTGAGTTTTAGTAGTTGTGGCTCGGGTTTTACGCGCTTTTAAGGTTTTTTTTTGTTTTTTTTTAGCTTTTTTTTTTTTTCTTTGTTCTTTAATTTGTTTATCTGTTTTTATAGGGCTATCTCTTAATTACCTGAGGTTACTACTGTTTTCTTGCTACGAACAACTGTCTTCTTCTTGTAAATAGTTTTTAGTTCCTACTCTCTTTCTTATTACCCATTTTTAATCTACATTCAATTTGCAATAAACTCCTTTACAAATAAAAAACAACAGGGAAACTTCGCAATCACAAAACACAGGTATTTCAAAACTTCACCAATAACTCCAACACTAAAATAATAAACAACAGATGACCATCTGTCATATTGCTGACAGTGTGTGATATCAGCCTAAAACCAGGACTATAAAAGCAAAACAGTACCAACATAACAAAAACCCAAATTAATATCTATTTTATTGTTTGTTGTTTATCTATAAGGAGTGGTGCTCAACGCCAAACAACAGTTGCAAGCCTTTATATATATATTTTTTATATAAGGTTAATATTATAGTATAAAAGGTATATTATATACATTTTTAAAGAGAATATTGCACTTAAAGCCTCTATATTAATAAATAAAAACCAAAATTCCCCAAAAAAAATTTTTTTTCATGACAGATGCCCTTAAATGTAGTTTACTTTTCTGCTTAGAACCCCTCTCTCGATGGATCTATAATCCCCCAACGGTCTTATCTTCCTGATATCTTCGGAATATAGAAAGTGGTTTCAAATTGTATTGTTGTAATCCTTAATCGTGATGTTGAAGTAACAACTCGTAAGTGCATTATTAATGATTATTTTAACATTTACAGAATGCAGAGGTTTATACTAACCATTTCGTCAAGACTCTTGAGGTCGTTGGTGACAATTTGAGGCAAGGGGCCGTACTGCCGACAGTCCTCAGTATCACTGAGGTCACTCTCGTCCTCATCATCCTCATAGTCATATCCCTGGCATGCACTCAGTCCACGCTTCAGGTCCCGCTTGTCCGCTGCGATCTCTCTATCGATCTCCCTCTCCAGTTGGACCAGCATAGGTGCCGGCATACCTGCAAAAAAAACTTATAGAATACCCTGTTTCAATGACTAAATTAGTATAATACAATTCAATATACAATCCAGTTAACAACTCTTATAATCTGATAATATTTATTATAAGTCGTCTCGAGATAGCTACGATTAATCTACGAATCTATCAGCCAGAAAATAGTCTCGGATACCACACAACAACTTCGATAAATTCTCTAGTCTGTCCCTTATTAGATAGTTTCGAGAATCACGTGACAACTGTGATAGCTAACTAACTTTGTCAGCCAAAACACTCTCGGGCGTTACGTGACAGCAGCTGCAGTAATACTCAACTCTGTCAGCCGGAAAATAGTCTCGGATACCACACAACAACTTCGATAAATCCTCTAGTCTGTCCCCTTATTAGATAGTTTCGAGAATCACGTGACAACTGTGATAGCTAACTAACTTTGTCAGCCAAAACACTCTCGGGCGTTACGTGACAGCTGCAGTAATACTCAACTCTGTCAGCCGGAAAATGTACTCGAGCGACAGGTGAGGCTATAGAAAATTTCCAGTTCTGTCAGCCAAATAATAGTGTTGGGCGTTATGTCATGTACACTATTCTCATATCATGTAACCAGTATACATTTGTTCACGCACATTATACATTAGCACTTTACGTAGGCCTTAACCCTTAGTTATAATGTGTCAAGTTCACTAATGTTTTTTTACTCTACCCCTACTTGTTCACAGCACTATTTCACAGTTGGTTGTCAAAGAGAAAGAATGATGAATCGTACAGTCACACATTACCCTAGTGATGGCATTTTGAATATTCCAATGGTAAGATGATGTATCGATACAAATTCTTTGACTTGAATTACAAGTCCATTATAAGGGGTCTTGTGAGACACAATTCTAACAATTGAAATAGATGCTCATATTCCTTGGCAGTTAGATTGTAAAAAATGTTTAAGTAAATACAAAAATCACACGAAGTTGTGTTGTGTATGAGCACGAAATTATGCAGAAATAAAAGTATTTGTAGACATAGTGTGATGTAGTTTTGAATCACTCCTCCTTGAAATAAGCGTTGTATACATACAGGGTGTCCCAAAATTACAGGACCAAACTCCACCAAATTGTTCAGGAGGTCAAACTGAACGAAAAATGTTATATAATGTATAGTCCTATCTTGCTTCGTTTACCTTAGATCGGCCATTTTAATAAAACGGTTGGTTTTCAAGTTATTTAAGTTTTAATATTTTAAATGGCCGCCATTTTGAAAATACACATAAGATTAAAAAAAATATTTTTTTACAACTTATATTCATGTTTATAATATTTATGCCAAGTTTCAACAAAATCGGTAAACCCATATTGCAAATAAAATTAATTATATGTAAAAAACAAAATGGCCGATCTAAGGTAAACGAAGCAAGATAGGACTATACATTATATAACATTTTTCGTTCAGTTTGACCTCCTGAACAATTTGGTGAAGTTTGGTCCTGTAATTTTGGGGCACTCAGTATATTGTTAATAAAAAAAGAGAATTATGTTTACAATTTATTTCAAAACAAGACAAATAGCATTGACATGTGTAGTCTAAATGAGCCTAAATTTGTATTTTAATGTTAACGATATAAAAAAAAAAAATTAGTATGGATGTCAAAACTTAATGGTTTTACAAATTCACCGTAAAAACCTTCCTCCTTTCAAAAGTAGTGTTGTTTAGAAACCCGTAGAGCTACATGTAAAACCCAAAGGACGGAACTGCTTGGAGATAGTTGTTTATCTCGGAGTCCTTGATAAATGCTTCATATCGAGGGCTTTTTCGTTTCGACAAAGCAATTAGTTAAAAACAAATGAAAAAATTCATTTTATATAACACATTTAATGGAGTATAATAAGGACAGACAGCAGAGACTAGTCTCATATGAATATATTTGGGCTTTATAAAGGACAAGACAGGTAATTATCAAAACCGTGCAGTTGCCTGTCTGTACGTCTGAGCAGTAACTCTTGATGGAAAGGATCTAGACACTTCGTATATAGGGTCCTCTTGGTCAAAGGAAAAACACTATTGATTTGGGGTTAAAAGGTCAAAGTGCTGTAATGTTGCCCTTACAGGATTCTTAGATTCTTACCGTCCTTTTTTTCACACATATATTTCTTATCTACATCTTTTTTTTTCATCGTTTCTGTTGGGGTTGCTCAAACCGATGCATTGTAAATTCATTGAAAGTGTTCACTAAGTAGTATGTTTTCTTAAAAAAACGTAGTACTAAATAAAGTTTCCAAAAGTAATCAGTATTCTATTAAACTACTTTCATTATCTATTATGAAATGGTGAAGTAGAACAGAAGTGGTGAAGTAGTCTGTAATGAAAAGAATTATTAGTTTCCCGCAAGGTAATATGGTATTTAGATGCTTATAGAAAATAAATAGGATTTTTCTTATGTAGATAAAGTGTTACTAAGTTCTATTTTAGCATCGTTTAGCACTATATAATAACAATGGATAGTTTAGTTATTTACATTACCTTGGGACTTATAAGTGATGTCAGGGGAAATAAAGGGTTAAAAAGCGATGTAGGTATTAAACATGATTTGCTGAAATAATAAAATCTTCTACTTGTCTCAATATAACTATCGTATTTTAAACTTTTGTGTCTGTAGTGTGAAAGCTTTTTATGGACAAAATCTTTGTACTCAATCACAACAGGCAACGAAGTTTTTAAATGTGTAAAATATGTTGAAATATCAACGTAATTTTTTGTTTTTGTTCCTTTAAATATGAAGCCAAGAATGAACACCAATTTATTTTTAGTAAACTTTTAGTTTTCTACAGCCGGAATATGCAGTTAAAGTACATGAAAACAAGAAGAAGACATGTTTAAGAATAATTAACTGTATTTTTTTTTCAATTCTTAGACACAAAAATGGATGTGCATCCAACTTTGTGCAGTATCTATAATTTTTTATTTAATACTTGGCTGAAAACCAACGATTTTGGCGCTATTAGTTGTAATAGGCGGAATCAAAAAACTTACTGGATTTTTCAAAATTGTCATGCAGAAATAGTCTGATAAATGCTTTTTGTTTCAGGTTAATGCTATAAAAGGGTAATCTTAGGTATATACAGAAAGATGCCAGATTCTTGATCACGAAACTTAATGTTAGTGATATGTTGTACAGCTGAACAATAGCAAATCTCCAAAAAGACGTTACTTTTATAAAATATAACACTGTTGATGTCAACAATTTCTTGAATTTACTTTTTTCATATTCCCATTAGAATTCATTTCAAGTCAATCATCAATATCCAAAGTCTAATTGTAACTAATATTATAAATAGACTTTTATTATTAGACAGATGCTGATTACACAGCGATAACCGATATCGCTAATGTATGCTATATACTATTCCGTTGAAACATGCATTGTTTTCCAGAGTTTACAGGAAACTCTGCATAACAGGAAATGCATGCAGCTGTCAATGAGTGAGTTTCTTCAATAAAGTGAAGGTTTCCGATATTCCTTAATTTAACTATAGCTGCTGATATAGTTACGAAACAAATGGTCCAACGCTGAAACTTTTGACGTCAGCGTAAGAACCAATATTACTTAAACGTCAAGGCAGAGGATGTACATTTTAATTGGACTACGGAAGCCACATATGGTATGTGTTGCCTCGTGAAGCCCTTTAAGACTGCGAAATGTCAAAGTTGAATAATTGATGAAGTGGGGTGTAACCCAAACGGGTACATTGACTGGATAAGTCGACCCTGTTGCTGAATCATTAGTTCACAATGATAGTGTCCACGTGTATGCGCTGAAATAAATCTGCCATTAACTCCAATTGCTTCAGAGATAAAAGGCTTCCCAATTTTGGCTACAGTTATTTTAGCAGGGATTGTTTCAAACAGTGTTGTAATGTTATATATGCTGTTTTAAAACCTTCGTCACACTAGGCATAAAGAAGCACTTATTCATTACTGAATGTTTAGTACAACAAGATGTTAAACTTAAAATTTTAGACTAATCTCATTATTATATTGCAATACAAATGTTTCTATAATTTTAAGACAGCAAAAATCAAAAAGAACGCAAACTACGCTTTAATAAATATTATACTCTCGGGACTGCAACGCATCTGCTTGTACATGTTGGTTCTTAACCCTCCAAAGCTCTCATGACTAACAATAAATGTTTATAAACTCCTCTAGCTTTAAAATATATTAAATACCTCTTCACACTAACATAAAACCAAAACTTTACAGAGTGGCGCCTATGTCAGTTTCCCATAAATTGGGATATTTTGTTTCGATAGGTTGGTTACAATGTTAACTTGGCAGCAACACGGAGTAAGTTCATTGTTGTCTTTTTCAGTGGCTAGTGTATAGTGACGCTCTTTGCATCTGTTATTTGTTTGTGTATGTTTCAAAAATGTTTACAACCCAACAACGAGTTTAAATCCTTCAGTTGTGGTGGAAGCATAATACAAATACTGCTATAATAATTGAAACATTTAGTGGTAAATATCCAGGTGTCGCGATACCCACTCGACAGTACATGCGGAAGGTAAATAAGAAACTTGAAAACACAGGAAGCGTTTTAAATGCCCCGAAATATGGTCGTCCACGATTACTTTGCAACGGAGAAAACCTACAGACAGTTGCTCAAACTTTTGTAGCCAGTCCCGGTAAATCGACTAGTAAGGCATCTGCAAACTAGAACTATCAAGAAGAAGCGTGCAAAGAATGTTAAAACAAATAAAATTTAAACCATACCGTTCATGTTTACTCCAACCGCTTCACGAGGGTGATTCCGAAAGGCGATTGGAATTCTGTGAGACAGTTCAGAGGCTGACCAAAATTACTTGCGATAAATTTTGTGGTGTGATGAAGCATGTTTCAAACTAAATGGACACGTCAATCGGCATAACTGTGTTTACAGGTCGGATGTAAATCCTCATAACGTAATCCAGGCAGCACTCAATATGCCTGGTGTTATCGTATGGGGAGGTATTTCGAGTACTGCACTGATTGTTCCTTATTTTATTCAAGGAAATGTTAACTCAGAAACAATCCTGTTTTCAATATTCATTCGCTCATCTGGCAACAAGATGGTGCCCCAGCACATTTCGGTATCCAAGTTCGAGATTTTTTTAATAACACATTTAATGAATGGACTGGTCGCCTTGGTACAATCGATTGGCCTACACGCTTGTCAGACCTGACCCCATGTGATTTTTCACTGTGGGGTATTATAAAGGAGACTGTGTATGCTTCAAAACCGCAAAATCTTGACGAATCCAGAAACTTAATTACAAATGCATTTGAACTTTTTAACAACGATAAACCTTTATTGCTAAAAATTTGTGATTTTGTTCTCAGTCATTGAGAGTGAAATTAAGGTGGAAATTTCGAACAACTGCTATAACATTGAATGGTATAATTTCATATAATGAATATGTTTTCTTGCCTAAAAGTGATTTATCCAATTAACCTATAACTGTTTTAAATTTCTCTTGTGAAAAAACTGACATATGCGCCACCCTGTATATATTTTTCATTTATTTATTTACTATTAATATAGTATCCAACACTATTGATGTTTAATAGTAAATGGAATAAAACTTCTTAACAATGCAAATCCAAGTTATGTACACCTAAGATACGGAAGACCATAGTGACCTACCAATAATACATACTGAGACAACTTGCGAGAATGGTAGTAATCTCTTTCAAACGATATATTAAAAAAAAGGAGTAAAAACTTCCTTATTTTTTTATGGCATAAATAGATGTATGTATCTCGCCTGAGGCCTCAAAGGTATTTTCCCTGAGAACAAAACCTTATTAAAACTTTAACACTTTGAATTACTGATTAGATATATGTATCAATATTTTGAAATGTATGAATTACAAATTTTTATATTGCGAATATTATGATAAGTGTATGTACTGTCCAAATTCGTTTTCAAAATGTTTTAATATTCGAATAAAATAACAAATAAGAGCCCAGAAATACCATAACTTGGCTTTGGACACACTCAAATAAATTGAAACTTCTCAAAACTTTACATACACTAAATTTTAATAAGTTTTAATATGTTTATATTTCCATTATAACACCACGAATATATGCACTATGAAAAGTTGGAAAGCAAAATAGACATTTTAAAGTCAAAAACTTATGGATTGTTAGAACCATACATACATGAATGATTAAAAATGTTTAAAGTTTTGATTGACAAAAAGAGTCACAGTAGACCAACTCAATGATAATAACTATAAGACATTTTTTATTGAAGCGTGAATCCCAAACAGAACTATTAGGGGAAACTTTTGCCATCTAGTACCAAGACAGTACATAAGGGAAACTTTAAGACGGTTAAAAAATTGCCCCACGCCACATTAGTACAAAAATGATGGTTTGATAGCAACTTATTTTAGGATAGTTCAAGAACGGGTAGCAATAACACATTTACCACTAACAAAGACGTGGAGCTCCAACTTTATAACGGAATAGTCATATCTATAGCAGCATTCCGATTACATAATGAAATACCTGTAGTTATAATGTTTCATTCCAAAAAGGTAGCAACCAGGAGCGAATTATTTCCAATTCTTCAGGAGTTTAGATAATTACATAAACGTGGAAAGAGATTATGAGGATATATATGGTACATTAGGAAGAAGGCAATTTTAAATTGAAAGTTACACCTTCCTACTTCCTAGTTTCCTAATTTGGAAAGGGAGTAAAGTTTCTTTTACCTTCAAAAATCCAAAAAAAGTAATTTAACAAGTATGGTGAATTTTGTACATTGATATCTCAATCGGTTTGGAATATATCCAAGCGTATCAGGACTGAATTTACACTCGTATTTAACAATCCCCTACATTTGTAAGGGATTGTTTGCCCAGAATCTTTGCTAGGATCGTAGTGAGATGTTTTGTTCAAGTCATTGTGTTTCTTCTGAATTTACCTTTCAAATGACATTTAATAATTCTATTATAACCTATTTAAGTTTTTTAATAATTATCTAAGTTAATTTGGGACATTTGTGGCTTTAGTGATCCTTTTTATCACATTCATAATTGTCAAAATATTAAAATTACCATTAGGGTCATGTATGCACCCTATAAATACTGTGATATAACCGCGATATTGGTTATGACAATTTTCATATTCACGTAATCTCCGAACCTACTGAAGGTACATACATAGAACTTCGTACACACGTTTCTTCTTCGCTCACTACGAAATTGTTTTGTAAATTTTGCAACTTAAATGTGGAAATCCACAAAAAACCACGATACATTTAATGACAGTCTTTATTACATTAAGAACTGTAAAACGTTAAAATTAGGGTTTCACACGAGCCCTATAGATACGCTTAAGACAAGCTGTTTGCATGTTTTGATAAATAATCGCAATCGCTAGTTAATTGGACAGTTTATACATTTCAGTCGAACCTACCGGTACAGCATAAACCAATGTGTCACTTATATCTATCTGGGCAACCCTATGGATGTCCAGGAGTTACACATCAGTAATCATTAAAATGTAAAGATATCGGGATGGACAGGTGGATCAATAGATTTCATCGACTGCAGAGGATAACTATTGGAATTGGTGGAGCTCCCATAGTATTAAAGGCTGTTGCTACCCTGGGCATGAGGGAGTAGTATTCCATGCTTGCTTCGACTGTAGAGGCTGGAACAGAGCTGACCTTCCCTTCAGCCTCGGTGACAATGACTGAGATATAGCCCGCGATTCCTTCTCGTGGGATCTTGATATTAGGCGGACCGTACCCCCAAACTTACCCATCCTATAATATTTTGTCATTCCAGAAGATAACCACGATGTCCATTATAAATCTTTTACCATCTAATCCCTTTACTTGATCATCATGAGACAAAACATGACGTAGAAGACCTCGTAAATGCCTCCTTCACATTTCATAAAATATAGCCCTTAACACTGCCATCTAACTTTTGTATGGCACTTCCCTTCATTTGGATCATTTGAGTTGTCATCACTTTGCGTGTGAACACCAAAAGATTCACTCTTTTTTTCTAACTTTGAGACTGAGCATTCATTTGTTTGAAGTAGTATGAGACTTAAATAATTTTAGCTACTCGAAAGTGACGATGAGTTCCTATCTTATATTTACCAAGTTGAAAGTTCATATTAGTTCCTCCACATAAACGAATATGTATTACCGTAGTTTGTCTTTGCTACCAATCAATTTAAACCCAAAAAAATATTTCTCAGGCTGTATTATTTTTCTCCCCTTCTTAACATGCTTATCCACGTGCAGTACACACTCATAAATATAGCCCATGAGGTCCGAAGTAAACTAATTGTAAGTAACTTGATTCAATGCATAATTCTGTTTTCCTCCAATTAATTCACACATTTCCTTAATTTTTTTCTTTAAAACTCTAAAAGGCATACATAAAATAAATTAGTAGGCTAGTATTTATGTGAAAATATTATTAGCATATTATGAATAACCACAATGAATATTTTCAATTTATCTATTCTGTTCAGGTCAAGGTTAGTCTTCCAAATTTGTGATTCCTAGGACTATGGTGCGTACTAAATCAAAAATGAATGTTAAAGCCCTCAAATACAAGCCAATTCGTTTCGATAAAGTAAACAGCCCTAGATTGTGTTAGAGTGCGTGTAGAATTGGCCAACAGTTTCGCAATACCGTAGGTTAGTCTTCTTATAACATTTTGAAGTCATATATTTCATGCTCTACTAGAATAAGAAGTAATAAAGGAAAATATTTTAAACTGGTCTACACAGCTCATTTCTAATTGTTCTCCATATATGGATTACTTGTTTTTCTTTAATTGATAGTTTTACTTGTATATGAAAATTTCAAAATTGACTGTTAACTTAAAAGCCAACTCTGAATAACTATGTTTAATTAAATTTTATATGAAAGAGTGATAACGATATCGTTGGGCATTTCACGTGGATATAATAACTTTGATCTTACATTAAGATAGTATCATATGGCGATAAGCGATATCAACGAGGCCCTTACGTAATGAAATATTTAACAATAATGTCACAATTGGATCAGATTTAGACCGAGATATTCAGCTCATTCATTTATAATTTGAATTGTTATATAAAGTTTTACTAAATGTATTTGATTTAAGAATCCGGGTTTGTTTCAATGTAACGCGTATTATATAGGAAACCATACTTATATGTAATATGTACCAGCTAAAAGTATAAGAAGAGAAATGTTACTAATAATAAATACGCAGACAATAAGAATTTTAGCTGTGGTAGGAAGGGTTAATCATGCCGTAGTAATAGTTAACTGCTTGCTTTCCAATTTGTAGTATAATTTTTATATTCTTGACATCACACTGCTTCAATTACTTAATTTTTCATAGCCAATTTGTCATATATTTAATTCATTAGTTATAAAGTCATCTCCATCATTAATTAGAAAGCAGAGTTGTTTGAAACACTACATTCGATCCTTGTCATAATATGCTACCTTTAAATAGGCCAAGAACGTTCAATTATTTAGTTTTTTCTATGACAAGAGTTTATTCTATGACTTTTACTTCTATTTCCTTCTTTCCTTTCTCTTTTTATTTCCTACTTCCCCTACGTTATATTTTTCCCTTTTTCTGAAAAAATAATAAATTATAGTATCTCATACAAGGGGATTATAAGCATTTCTATACAGTTATAAGCTAGTTTTTCAGTTTGGATATTACATAATATGCATGAATTGTTGATTTAATCGTAACATCCTCAGATAACTTTTATCGAGTAAATTTGATGATGGCTTATATGTCATAAGCCATCACCAGGAAGTCCGTCATGGGCCAGTGCCGTGAGATTTACTTCTCCAACTCCTGATCCGGTTGTTTTTACACCAGTAGTATTTTTAATTTTTGTATACTAAACTTTTTGTATGATAAAGTTGTCCAAACCTACAAGCAAATGTTTATGACCTTGACGAGAATCAAACCCATTACGTCGCAGCCTTGCCTCTACTCTACGGTAAAGATCAACTGAAGCCCCAGCAATACGACAAGGCATCATAGAAATGTAAAATGAGTAACGAGGGTTGTGAAGATGACAGGTGAAGTCCTGCAATTCATGCCAATGACAGCAACGATGATCAACATAATTCGAGGGAATATTCATTTTCAGGCCAGCCTTTTTAAGCCGGCAAGAGGCTGGAATTATGCGAAATACTTCTGGAGATACAGAAATAAAACCGGAGAATTCGGAGGAAGAGGTCTCAGCGATCTGAAGGTATTGGTTTTGGAACTTTGCTGTGAATACAAAAACCTAGATATTTTCTGTGCAACAATAAACAAAACCTCAAAAGAGCGGCTCTGCAAACATTTTTTACAAATTTTCTCTCTTAAATTTAAAGGAACGTATGATTGATTTACTTATAAACAATAAGCAGTAAGAAAGGAAAAGATTAATCTGTTTTTTTATTTTGCAAATCATGAAATGCTTCCTAACGTGTTTGTGAAAAATGTTACTTCGAATGGGAAAATAGCAGTGAAGAATCCTTCACGATTTGCTAATTAATACCCAATAAAAGCATGATCAACTTTCAAGAAAAACTGGACGGTTCAGAGATGTTCTTTGCCTGCATGGTGAAGAGCTTATCGTCATCGGAGTTATTCGTACTACTGAGGGATGTAGACGACGAATGCTAGGTGTATTTTTAAGATGGTTGCAAAGGTATATAACCCTAGTGGACCGAGATGACGAAGTACGCTCATATCATCCTGGGCATTCCTTTGACGACGTAAAACTTTATTATAAGGATTGCTGTCTGAAGAGTTGATGGAAATCCAGGTCGGTCTTAGAAATTTCTGGACTTTAAAGAATTTGTGTTATACTAAATCTTTAAACAAAATAACTTGTTAAAATTATAATAGTAGGGGGAAAACTTCAACACTCTAACACTTGGTAATATGCAAAATATTAAAGAATACTACAAAAATTATATTACAAATAAATGTTTTCTATTACTCCAAATGTAATGAGAAAATAATCTATGTTGGAGTGTAAAAAAACTAAAAAATAATTGATCACACTTACGCTCATTTCTACACTCAACAGTAAATTAATCATACATCGTTTTATATATATATATATATATGTGTGTGTGTGTGTGTGTTTTACTAGCTGCATTATACTACGCTTATCAATAGCTGCAGTACTGTTTAGCAGCAAATTGGTTTTTATTGCATATTATTACAAATGCAGATGGTATTTTTTCAACATATAATGTTCTTTTTCTTAGAAAAACACCAATGTCTACCGTCGCTCCGTTTAATGTAGTATTATTTAAACTTACAAAGAGGAATTGTCGATTTTAATTTATTCTAATTTCACCAATACCATTCGAAATTAAAACCCAGAGAGTCGTGTAAAATTGCCTTCAGGGAGTTTGGATTTCTAACCTTACCCAGCCTCTATATTCTCGACGTTGCCCTGTACTGCCGATTCAAATGTGAACTGGTTCAGGGCAGGGACGTCCATCAGTACGAGACCAGAGGCAGGAACAATTTCAGGACAGAACAGCATAGAACGGCTATGTTCGAACACTTGCCATCTCAAATGGGTGTCAAGTTAATCAATAAGCTCCCTGGAGATCTCAAACGAATTAATGAACCCAAACAATTCAAATCTCGATTAAGACACTTTTTGTTGTCAAAGGCATTTTACTCCGTTGATGAGTTTACGATGGGCCGCTGGGATGAAAATTAATATTTTATTATTATTATTCTATTTATCCTTTTCTGATACCCAAAACATGCAAAATACAATATATTGTTAGGTTCACACATGAGTATGTGGAATTAACTGTTCCTATGAAAAGATAGGTTTTAGTTTATAGATTTTTAAATCAAAATGTTGAAATGACGCTTGCAATGCAATTTTGTTAATTGTTTTACTGCAATAAAGAATTATTATTATTATTATTACAATTCATTATTCGCAGCGACTGAAATTTGGTGTGAAATTGGATCTTCAGATTCCGTGAAAAACTGTAAACGGGCTTGAAAGGTTTGTTCGTATTATTAACGGTAGAATAGATGGTTTCAGATAAGAATATGAACCGTATCAAACAAGAAGCTTTGTTCTTGAAAAGCCGTATGATGTATATAACGAAATCTAAAGTTGCCCTACCTTTAAAAATAATACTCCTTACGGGTTCAGAACTTTGAGTCCAAGACAACACAAACGTTCTGACCAGTAATATTTATGTCAGTCCAACTGTCCCCCAATATGTAAAAGAGATGAAGCATTTTTTTATAAATGTATCATATTCCATTTTTTACGGTAAAAAGAAATGTGATGAATTTCAGGTCATTATCAAACGTTAGAATTAATTGCTCATCGCAGAGCTCCGGCGATCACTGGGATTAATATTGCTACACTAAATACGGGCCATAGTTCTTGCTAAATTTCATACCATTGATAAAAGAAACAAATAACATGTCTTAAATTGGAGTCTGGAAATACTCTTTGTTTAAGAAACTTTCAAAGATATTTGATTAATTAAACAAGGTAAAGACAAAATCCAACGCCTGATGGCATGATGGTGGTGGGAGGACTTTTTAATTGCCATTTTAAAATGCTATGAAGCCAAGCCAGTGCGAAAAGATAAGAATGTAAGTTCTCTTATAAAGAAAGTTTTCAACAGCAAAACCAACTTCGAATATCTTTGGTATACAGCTATAATAGATATTTTGTCCAAAATGTTTAGTACACAATCCACCTGCAAACGTAGGAGCAGGTATAACATATATATTTGAAAATAAACACAAAAATACTACAAATTTCAAAATTTTCACGTTTGACAAAAAACTAAGAGTAGGCCTATGTTCAGATATATTCATCTCAAGTTCCTTGTATAACTATTTCCATCAAAATTTGAAATATTAAAGCGAATACTTTCCGAATTTATAGCTTAGGATTGTAGCGTATGTCATGAACACTGGCATGAACCACTGGATAATTAGTATATGGCATAGTTCCCTGAAACTGGTTAATATATCTCCGAATGTAGTTCTGTTACCTACTGCAGAGATCCAGTTTGACTATTACTTCTTTTAAGGTTTAACTTTATGTTGGCAGACCGCTTTCGCGAAAAGCAAGGTAATCAAGTTGGGTAAGAATGTTATAATTATCTTGGGTATACTATATAAACTGGGTGTAAAGTTACATTGTGAACAGATTTAATAAATTAAAGGCCTTAACAAACTTATTGATGGAAAAGGAGGAAATTATATTACACTACTTACAAATTAAATCCGATATCATCAATTTAAATACGTAACTCCCAAATTCAAATTGATAGTATCATAGTCAGGTTAGTTCTTTGACCAACTGTCACAATGTACGCATACTTAAATATGTCTATTAGCCCTTTATTTAAGTGTACACTGGCCAGAACTTGATCGTAATTCGTAAGCATAACATCTGGGGCTGACTGACTGTTCTCGGTGAAAATATATGTATATTCAGATAATCTACTATGTTAAAGAGAATATAATTTACCCTTGGATTGTTACTTTCCCGGTGAAAGAACCAAACAACCCAGTCACAAATCGGAGAAATACCTTTGCTCATTAACATGATATTTCTTGTCATACATTTATTTGTTCTTAATAAGTTTTTGGATGCGTGTTAAGGAGATTAGAGTGGGTTGGCATAGAGTATTTGGGTTAAAACAAAAAGTACTTGCCTGCATCTTCAAGAACCTAAACCCGGATATTTTTACATAATATTGTCACATCGAGCAATAAACCAACCTCACTACCACAGTGCTATTTTGATCTTCCTTCCTGTAAGTTTTTATAGAATTAAATCCCAATATTTTTACTGTCGTGGACATAAATTACATGTATGACAAAAGTCAGTAGTACATTATACACCACCCAGTATCAAAACCACACAGTGGGGTGGGGGGTTGGGGGTGTGGATGGTGTGGGGTGGGGTGTTCAGTGAGGGGTAGTTTATTGTTTCTTATTGTTTGTATTAAGTCAAAACAATAGGAAATCATACCTACATTAAATAATAAAAACAATACAAACGATTCATCGAATACAGTTTAGGCTAGATACTCCCCAACCGAGTAAAATCAATCCTCAGTTAGGCATTCTTTTAGTTTTTTTAAAAATGAGGTTTCTGTTAAAATTTTTAAATGACTGGTGAGTTTCCAAAAACACATAGTTCTTGAGTTTTGAGACAGTGGTCGCCAGATCAGAGGAATGTTGCGTTTTCGCAGGTCTACTCGGGCTCGTGTCTTGTGGTCGTATACTGAGAGTCCATCTACTACATTTGAGACACTAAGTTTACGTGGGATCACCAAGTCAAGTCATCGTCCACCTGAAGTACCAAATATTTTTTAAATGGTGTAAACTGTGAATTGTTTTATTAAGATCTATATTGCGATTGTTTAAACATTGATATACCTGGGATAAAACTACGCTGTTATTAACTTTGAGTTTTTCTAAACTATCTGGGGTGAGGGAGTCTGCTATATGACAGGTAGACCAACAATTCAAGAAGTAATTCTATCAAGGGTGAAATTATCCCATTTTGGTACTGACAGGTTTACACGTGTTAATGATCCCCTCCGACGATTCTAAAGAACCGTTTACGGTTAACATGGATAATAACTCTAAACGAATATATTCGAAACCACTTCGGCCAAATCTTTAGATTATATACATATACAGATACGTATAACAATCCATAACCATTAAAAATACAACTAATAATCTCTTTAGTGATACGCCTTTTAACCTGAGATTGAACAAGGCGTCCTTTTCTGTTATCGGGTTATTACCTGTTACACTACTCACTGTAGAAATACATTGGATTTTCAGTTATTTTCTTGGTGGCGTTTTGTTACCGGAAAATTCCGACCTTTCATCAAGGTCATAGAAACCATGCAGAAGGATCAAATCCGGCACAAAATTTAAGCCTTCTTATGATATGATGCCTGAACACGACCACTTGGATCTCAGATGTGCCATCAAAGCATACCACAGATACTGAAGGGCCTTCAAAGAGTTACGGTTTGCTTTCTTAAAATTTGAGTGTTTTATTGAATATGGATATGTGAAACAAAAAAATAGTAAGGAGGTCAATACTCTCTATTTCAGTTCCTAACCAAGGCCTTTACGAAAGTGCTTCCATTAGCAAGCCTTGCAACAACGAATATCACACTCATATCAAAGGAGTTGAATATGTAAGTAATTTAGCAGTAACGTCAGATCCAGCAGAAAGGCTGTTAAATATTCCAGCCCGATCAGAGAACGATTCCGCATCACAGACTGGAGTCATTCATAGATCTCAAGTGATCATAACACATACTATACTTATAAATACTATCTTTTAAACACTTTTAGTTAACCTCTATTGAACTAAAGTATTAAAACTGCACACTTTATCGTGAGTTGATCTCTAAAAATAGAGTAAGAATTTATCTTTTGACCATTCAGAAGAAGGCCGATGAAAGAATCGCTACTATGTTCAATTCCATTGATAAGAACATCGCATTCGTTGTTTGTTTCCAACTCAAGATCAGGAGAGAGGCTGCTAGGTTTTCCAGCATGACTATAGATTGTTTTCTCATCACAGGAAGAGACAAGATAATCGTGTGTTCCTTTAAAATAAATTGACTAAAAATGAGAATTTAAATATCCGAAGCGTAAGAAGCAGAAGTAATACTATATCTTTAAAAGCTTAAAACTGAACATGAGCTCAAGAGCGTATTATTTAAATGATTTGAGCAATCCAAACACGTGCAATAAAGCACAATAAACCTAATATAATGAAAGAATGTCTTTATTCTTTCCTATGACTGGACATGACTGGAGCGTACAAGTTATTTGGGTAGCATATAGCGATTCAAGATTCTATCTGCAGTATGGGGGGATTAGTGGGGGAGAGAAGGGGGGAGAGAAGGAATACTCGTATGGCAATCCAAAGCTATAAAACGTCCCACCATACCACTCACAAGAAACTATAATCCGTCGCATAAACCAAAACGGAATACTTTCTTTTATCTCTTTTGGCAGAAGAGCGTGTGAACCTGGAAAGCTTGGCGTTGAGTCAAGTCTCTACTTTGTATCAGTGATTTCTCTACGTAAAATTCTAATTGAGTGGGGCATAGTAACTAACATATTTCCTGAGACATGTTCTGCTAACAGTATTCTTCGTCAACGTTATTAGAATTTCGTAAAAATGTTATTAATGTTTTGCTTTGTAATTTTATAATTTTAATAATTTATTTATAAAATCGTTTCAAACATTTTTTAAATTGTATTGCATGTAAACTGTAATCAATACAAAAGAAAATATTGTTGTTTATTTGCAATGTTAAAATACTTATAGGCGTTGGTTGGATTTTACCTTTTTGATTTCATTATTTTCAAGCCGAATCTGTAAAGATATGAACATACTAAATAAAGATTAGGTCTTAGTTTGCATTCACTCTTCCAATGCTTTGTTTCAAAGGACTGAGTAAATATTGCAACCAATATGAATATGTTCAAATACATTAAACATATTCTAATTCTATAATAATCTATGCAGACTTATGAACACTTCTAACACGGAGCTAGCGCTATGCCGCCTTAGATGACGATTACCTGACAAGGAGATCAGTGGTCAGTAACAGAAAGGGGTCCTTGCGTGACTGTTTATGAAAAAATGTTCATTGCGTGAGGCAACTCAAGACAGTTCTTGCTTTGTACTGATTTGTTGGTAACATAATCAACTACACGCCACAGGTCTGTTCCGGAGCACTGACGCCACTTCGCCTGCACGCAGTAAACATGCGGATCGAAGATTGGTCATTACTCAGGTATACGAAACTGGGGTTCGAACGCAATATGCTTTACAGGTAAATCTCTTATAGTTTTGATTGTTTTTCTATTTCCTCTTTGCCTTACCGATAGTACAAATTTTGTTAGAACATTTCCTTCATCTCTCTGAACCTGGGGAGCTTAACGATCAAATGGAAGTATCACATCAACTATGTGATTAAGGCGTCGCATCGCCTGAAGTATAGAAGATTACCTATAGATATATTGTATGTAGATTGTTGAACACCCTTTATAAGTATACAATGTGGATGCTTTTGAAATCTATGGAGAAATTTACTTTAAGAAATAAATCAACCTCGTTTTAGAGGAGGTAGAAATGGGAAGGCTCATATATTGAATGGGTTACTCATTATGTTCCATCGGATCCTTCCATGCTACACCGGTTTATTCAGAAAGTATTAAAGCATTAGAATATCGATATCGATAAAATGTATGACGTGCAAAATGCAAAAATATTTAATTTAGTAAATTGTCAGACATTTTATCTAGCTTAAATGAGCATTCATTGTTGTACTTTACATAGCCTACAGGCTATTGACGAATATCCAACGGACTCCTTGATGCCCCGAAATTGCAGTGTAATGATGTTACTTGACATAACTATCAAAGACCTGACGGGACCTTATTGAATTCGTATCGTTGTCCGTCCTTCTAGACACTTGAAATCCTGTACATAGATTATTCTTAAGAACGAGAATTCCAAGAAAGAGCTGTATTAATTTTATGGTCGAAACGTAAAGAACTGTCCATCCGTCTGTGCCTCACCTCTTTCGTTAAGATTTGTCGAGCCACTCGATACTCCGTTGTATCGGTCCATTTAGTATGAAAGGCCGTGTATTTGCGTCGCGTCGTTATGACAGAAACGGTCTGCACTATCAAATTATGAGCCATTTCTTTACTTCGCAAACAGATGGTATAAATACATATTCCCTTACAAAATGCCATCCATATTAATCGCGTTTATATTGTGCTTCTCATGTAATAACATTGAAAATCTTGTACTGACAACATAAATAAACGAATAATTTAAACTATGAATGAATCAATTTTAAGAAGTAAGGTTGAGTTAGGTTCAACTTACAGTTAACATTCTACCAATGTTACTTGTGAGGGCTGATAAAAGTATGCAAGATTAAACTATTTCTGATTATTGCGGTTTCAATCAGTCATCACTATTTCCAACTTTACTGTTTCCAAATGTTTTAAGTAGACGTTCCTCGATGCAGCTTCAGACTCTATTAGCGTATTTAATAATGGTGTGTGTAATATATACTTTAAAATTGTGATATAGCTAGGAGAAGTACAATGTTTTGACTTCAACAACAATTCGAAACACTTACATTTCAAGAATTCAGGAAATAAAAGATAAAATCGAAGCAGACTCACCTAGTTTGGCACCTCGCCGAGCCACTTCCAGCAGGCAGAGGATGACATGCTTCTCGTTCTTGCGCATGATTAGATCGTCGGTCTCGAAGAGAAGACATTCAAAAACGCCGAGGCCACGGCGACACCACGATATGAAGTTGGAAACGTTGTCGCGCGCGAAGAACGTACCCGCCTTGGCGCCGGGAAATGATCTCACCGAGGACAACTTGAGGACCGAGGTCGCAATGGTGGCTGCGGACTTGCTGTACTTGCCCGCTTGGTTCTGTCTTCTCATCACGTACTCTTCAGCATACTTTCTCACGCTGTTGGCGTGCTGAAAGACAAAAGGCATCGTTAGTACTCAGTGATATTTGTTGCAATCATACAATAAGGCATGCACACAACTAGGTTTTAACAGATACACTCAATAATCATGTATTCCTTACAGCACATGCAAAAGTTTGCGAAAATATAGTTTCATCAAGAATATTGAAAACGTGTTATTTGTAAGGGGTTTATTTTTTATTTGTAAACGCATAAATTATAAACCTAAAATATTTAAATCATATAAAAGTATCGGCAAGAAACACGATATTCATCAATACTGTACATGTCTGCAGATATTTATCAATATTTAACTTTTATACACACTTGAAAGTTCGGTATGATAAACAGTGATTACATTTTTTAAATCGGTTCTTTCATAGTATGGTTTAGGTGTCGATTTTCGGCTAAATGTCAACAATTTATTTGAACACTAAGTCAGTAATGTTAAGGGTGTAGAAGGGACAACATATTTAAACAGAACATAACCCGAAGAAAGAAGTCTTAATACCATGCATAATATTAATATTTACTAAGATAATACTTGAAAATAAGTGGAGCTATTTATTTCCTTTCAGCTACTTGAAGTAAACGAAACTTTTTAACTACAATTATTTGTACACAGTACATTATTTACAATATTAGAAATCGTTGTTTAATTTAAAAGTATATGCGCCTATAAATTGTATGTTATAATCCGTGAACACTTCCAGATTTTACTGGTAACTAGGCTTCGTTTAGGAAAGCAATACATTCTATTAAATAATACTATAATGTCTATTTAATGTATTCATCACAAATACCATGGTTTAATTCATTAAAAATATTTACTTTGTTTGTAGTAATTTTATAACAGTACTTTATTTTAATTCAACCGTTTATAATTAAGCTTATAAATATTTACAAGAATTTTAGCTTTGACTCATGGATGGAGTAATAAATGTATTATCTGTATATTTATATCTTCCTTCACCCTGTAAATAAAAGCGTACTCTCAATGCTCCAATTGGCTTAATTAGTTGATAAAATATTAAAATAGTTCATAAAAGAGCGCATATGTCAGTATATATCGAAAAATAGCAGAAGTAAACGTATGTTACCGAGTACTAGAAGCACTAAACTGACGCGTTGCTATGAAGTATGTGGAACAACTTAATTCTAACTGTATTCGCATGATCATTATAGCTTATTATCACTGCATAATAAACAGAATTAACTACCAGTCCACAAATATACTGAAACAATTTATCCAAATTAAGTGTAAGCACTTGCAAGGAAAATTCAGCAATTTGAGGAATACTTAATATTCACGACATTTTTACAGAACTCTAGAACACAGAAATTCTATTGAGAAAGCCTAAATAAACATGTACAACATTTGTAATGCGTGTACTTTACAAAACTTTAATTACATTTCTAAGATTTACCTCCATTACTTAACATCAGAATACAGTTATGAACAACGTCAAGAACACCGACCTTGTGTCGGTTTCGCCAGTCTCAAGTCTTTGAACTTATTTACAACTCAAATAAATTAACTTTGGTATTCAAATGAGGAACAACACTTATGGCTTTATCTTTTGAATAAGTAGTTCGTTAGATGCAAGAGAAACTGTCGCACGACGGACGAGGTCCGGGCCAGGGGACAACGTCCTATGTCCTGCGCCTGCGCCCCGGTGTGATTTGTCGCGGCGTCGCTGTTGTCACCGCGCCTGCGCACTGCCATGCAACGTGGGCGTCTGCGTCTGTCACCTGCCGTCATTATCATAATCACATTTCTCAAATCCCAGCACGCTATTTCTGAAGTTGTGTAAATTAAAAAACCACACTTTACCGAATCTTTTCAGGCTAACCGATTCCAGTCCAGTGGTACAAATCAATATTAGTGTCAGGAATATATGGGTAGTTTAAGGATAACAGTAACAAGACATTACCGGTTCGCGTGGGTGAAGAGGCGCCAAATCGTGTGGCTGTGGCCGCCGCGACAGAATACTGTATGAATATTAATTCTATGATTGCAGGGTCTGCCGCTGCGTGAGCGTCCTGATATGCGGTGTGCCTTCGGGTCGTATGCAAAAACATTTACCTGCTACCTATACTTCTAAATTAACACGATGATGTTAATTGGAAATGCTTGCATTTATTTATAAATACCAAAACTATTACGTTCGTAAATGTTTTCCCAATTTAAAAAAAATAAACAGGCTAAAAACTAACATTCGAGATTTTAAAATTTAAAACTGTCTTAGGGGAAATGTACTTAGTTACATTTAATCCCTCTTATATATCGACATCTTAAGTTAGAACATGAAACAGTTACATATTAATTACTCCAGCGTTTAAAGACAGTATTTAATTTTTCTAAATAATCTTTTAATATACTAACATTGTAAAATAACTCTCAACGCGTAACTTGTCCTCTATAAAAGAATGTAGTTGTTCACTTTTTAGGTGAAGCTGAGTTTTCAACCCTGATTTGTCTATAATAGTTATTTACAGTTTAAAATATGTCATGCATTTTCAAAAATAGATGGTTGACAATCCATTTCAAATCACAATGCACGCAAATACAGATTTCTATGTGGATATGAAAATTTACAGAGACATACACAGCAAAATTTACATTGCACAGATACCTTATTACTACTATACTCGTATAATGAATCTCTTAATCAATTTTTTATCGGAATTCAGTACGAATCCGATAGACGTAAGAAAAATCGATAGCTCGATGTGATAATCGAAAGGGAAATAAAGGTATTGAAAATCACATATACTGTTTGAGTGATTCGTCAAGCAACTCAACTGCACATTTACGACTGTTTCTTGGTATGGCGAAAAGGAAGTGTGATCAATATTTCCAGGTTTATACTGTAAGTAGACGTATTTTGGAGTGTTTAGGCCTCATCAAAATGACGTTCGTTATTTTGGCTGACTCGCCTTAGTGAATCACCACTATTACAATGTAAAGATAACAATTTCTTTATTTATTCATACAGTGTCTATGATAGTGAAACTTGGAAGAGTTATTGATGAGTGAGAGGGATATTTCTTGTTTAGATAAAGAATGTTGAGAGTTGGAAATTCGTTAAATAATTACGACAGTTCCAGGGCATTGCATCGTAAATCACCTTTACAGGGATAGTTAAAGGGATTCACAGGTCTATGTGGATATGGTAGGCCAAGACCATTATTATTTATTTTTGAGTAGGGAATCTAGAATATTTTACCACATATCACACCATCGAGGAACTACTTTCGTAGACACAATAATATCTTTGAAGTGTATAGGAATTATACGAACTGTCACAATAGTCATAACATGGTTAAGATTTTGAAATTACAACTGGCTTTTGGGAAGATTGTCATAAGTATACTAAAGTAAAGAAGTACTTAGAGCATATAAAAACATATATTTCAACTTTTAAGATGTAATAGCAAATACTAGTGCTGTGTGAAATCTGAAAGTTACACGACGTTATCAGTCAACCCTTTTAGTCGAGCTATTGCAAATAATTAGAGGTATATGGCTGTATTTAAAATATAACGGACTTAATGTGGCAACTATTGAACAAAAATACGTAGCTTTTTCCCGTTTGTTTCAGAAACTGTGAAAATCACTATTTTACTTCTCCTATTCCGAAGAGTACATGTTATGAATACCAACTCTCTAGATAATTGAGAAGCGAGATAAGTAAACGAAGCAATATAAAGCGTCATTATGTAACATAATGCCAAAGGTCGATGCATGATGTTTGCGTGTAAAACATCTAAGCCTTACTAGCCGATGAGGAATACCGATCTCATAGATAGATTACATAGGGCATTGCATCGTAAATCAAGTTAACAGTTTCAATAGTTTACAAGTTACAATGATACTGAGTTAAGTATATATTTAAAAATTTCAAATTTCATATATTAATTCAAGCTTTGTGATATATACCAACTATCTCAACAACATTTCAATTTAAATTTCCCTAAGTATTTTATTATGTTTTGGAAGAACGTACTACTGTGTTACAAAAGAAGATTAGACACGAATATTCCACAGGACTCTAAACTAAAAATCTCTAAAGTGGGTTTTATGACTGTTTCGTAATATGACTTTAAAAATCTTCCCATAACAGCAATAACAATGTGCTATATTCCACTTCATTTAGGCCAACGACTTTAAATATATTCCTGGTGCAGCTTCTTATCGTTTAAAAACAAATAGTACTTTATTTTTTACTCTTAAAAGAACATCGTGGTATTTTTTCAGCTCCTTTGGCATTATCTTTCTTTAAGTAGACTATTAGAATTAGATAGCCTATAAGACGTAATCTTCTAGAAGACTGCAAGACAGTATACTAAATCTACCCCAAAAACCGATATAAGGAGTATAAAAGAAGCTAAAAACAAATAAATTTAGGAGTTTTCATTAGTAAATTTAAAAATTCACGCAAGCACATTATAGGACATTACGAAAGCATTTGTGTTCGTTATTTAATCATTCGAAGTGGAAGCAATGTGTTACTCAATAATGGCGGCAAACCTAGTATTATAGTGTAAAACATTATTACAAAATATATAACATAATAAGAACCCAGAAAGACTATATACACGAAAACCGCTAGTAAGAAATTAACGATACAAATGTATACAGCTGACTTTTAAATAGAAACGAATAGTTGGTAATATAATGGATTGCAACAAAATATAATGTTATTACCTCTATTAACTAAACTAAATGTAACTAACTTGAATTTGTTGTTACAGTTATTACTATACATTATTATTAATATCAATTTTTTATTTTGTTTTTAACCAGTTTTTGTTATTGGTCAATATTACTGCTAACACTGAACATGGTCAACTGTTAAATGATGTTTTAAGGTTTGTTCGTAGAGATGAATGGTTTAAATTACTTAAATTATTATAAAAGGGAACTCAACACTTGCTGAAATCATATTTCTCTCCTAATTAGAAACATGCTACTCCTTAATTTTGGGTTTTTACGATCAGTTACTGAACTATTAAATAGAATATATTGGGTGCATATTATGTATATTTCATCCAATACATTTTTGTGTATTGAGGGAACAGTCAAAAATCACGAAAAAATAGAAGGTGTTTAATATTTTTTATATTATATCCATTAGTGGACGCCATAATTACATGTAACTTGACTTAATGCGTCAAACGTGATCAGACAAGCCAATTTTACAATTCATATACTTTCCAATAATACAGTTATTATGATTGGCTTCTTTAGTATTTTATTGACATAAAGTCCTTTCTTCTTGCAAACATCTGTCCTTTAAACAACAAAAATATGATAATTAGTTTCCTAACGACTTCCTGTTTCGTCAAAAGCCACCACCACCACTCCAATATTCGGTGCTAAAGATTCTGCAAACAATTAACATGAAAGTTCAAATTCAAAATTTAGACGTAACATTTTACAAAAGTGCATGATCCTAAAGACATAAGCAATTTTGTAGAAACCAACAAAAGTATACAAATTATTTCCCACTGTTATTTAGTTTCAACTATATTTCCAACACATGTTATTCTTACAAATTAGCCCATTTTTTAATATCGTATACAGGATATGTTGCACGTACTGAATATAGATGTACACGGATATATTTTTTAAAATGGTTTTTAATAAAAAACAATATGAAGACCCTTATATGCTAAAACAAGTAGCAACCGTAAGTCTAAATCAGAAAAGATGATTAATTTGATTTTCATTAAACATTCATAGAGACAATTGTAACAGAAACTTCAAAACAAAAACAAGCATTTTAACTATTCAACGTTCAATACTATAGCTATACAACGCTCTCTTATAGTCAATAAATGTTAACTATTGTAATTTACAGTAATATGTGAGCTATAATTGCTTTTAATGGTCCACGCATATTACTACCTAACTGATTATTTGTTTAGGTGTTTGGCTACGCCTTATTTAACTTATAATGTTTTTATAGTTAGCATTTTATTTTATTTTATTTTTTAGGTATGCTTGACAATTTCTATATACATGAACGATTTTATCAGTAATTCTGTTCAACTTAAACTTTAAATTAACTACTTGTTCCCGTTTATAGTTATAGTTATTTATCTTCAAACAGTGTGTCCAACAATTACTGGATGATGATTAGCTCCATTTTTATATGATGATTTCTCAGGATGAAATATTATATACGTTTCATAATGTATAAAACCCATAACTTTAAAATGAGATAAATACAATTTATATAACTTGTGCTGAATTTCTATTACTGTAATGCATCTAAATGCTATTTAAATTACTTTCAAATTACCCACTGTTGTAAAGTTCCAATGCCAAATGTCTCAAACCTTGACGTAAGAACAAATCATTATTAAGACATGAAAAGATGACTAATATATAAGGAAACATTTAGTACCTTCATATGTTATGATCAGATGATAAATAATTGAGAAAATACATTTTGATTTCCCTTATACAACGAACTGTAAAAGAATTTCTCACAATATTTCCCGTATTCCCTTATTTGCTTTAAAATAAAAAGTACGTTTTTTATAACAACAGATGATGTATACTGCCCAGTGTTTAGTCAATTTACGAGTTTGTGTTTTAGACTCTCGAAATTGTTTTTCTTATAGCGGTTATCGTGAAGTTGGCAAGACTATTTTAAAATGCCCACCGTTTTCAAACTTGTTAAAATATGTTATTTTTTTAAGTAAAGAGTAGATATATAGTAAAAAAATATTTTATCGATTTGTAACACTCGTTTTATAAAAATATATTGTTTTAAATATATTCCAATATATTTTCACGGACTAGGTTATGTCACAGCTGAAGATGTCCCTGTCTGTTAAATGACACAAAATACAAATATTAGTAGCTTTAAAAATTGTACACAAATCTGACTTCTCATCAAAATAAATTACTTGGGATATATTAAAAAAAAATGAATTCTTTATATTTTCTATTATATGTAAGAAACTAATTATTTTTAATTAATTGAATCCTCGAGCAAGTGTTATTTCATAACATACGTATAATGAGACGTCAGCTAGTAAGGAGGTAACATTTCCGACTTACTCGGACCATTAATGCCTAGCGTTCCTCAATGAACAAGATCCGCTCTTGCAGTTCAATGCCGTGGGAAAGGAGGGTAACGGCTGTAGTAAACCGCTTCTATTGTTTACCATTTAAGAAGATTCATTGGTTCCTCTTTAATGAGCTGCAAACAATCAGCGGTTCCGATTCTGTGTGAAATAGGCTGCCTGAATAACTAGGAATATTAAACCTTCTAAAACCTATTAACATATTAAATTCCTAACGACTTGAATAACTTTTAATTTAGTAATAGTCAATGAGTTTTGATAGTGATTATTTGTTAGGAGAAATATGTTTTTATAAAAATAATAGATAATTTTATATATTTTATTAATAGATCTACGGGTTAAACCAACGTCGGATTAACGTTGACAATTATAAACCACAATTTCTGCTACAGATACATTTATACAAACTGTTTTAAAAGTGTTCCGCGGTGAATGTAAATTAAAACCAACCACTCGTTTTTTAAAATCAGATTTTACAATATTTTATACAATCATAACATTAATGGACAGAAAACGTAAACGCGACAGAACTCTAATGGTATAATGTCTGTGTAGTACATTGGTTAAACTAATAGGTTTAGGTTGACAACCAAGTTGCTTGTCAGTGAGGTCGCCCACTGAAACTGCCATAATTGATTTAGCTGCACAAATTGGAAGTGTCGCTTAACTGGTCCAGAGTGCTTCATAATCGAATGGTAACTTATACACTAGTTTGCCGGGAGCCTTCCATCACTTTGTGACCTCTGAGGGAAAATAATAGTAAATACAAAAGTACACATTTTCAAACTATTCTTATTTTATCTTTATCCATAGCTTTGTACTTTTACTCATGACACTCTGCTTCTAAAACAAAGAATCAATTACTACCAACCTTGATGTATTTATTTTGTATGAAAAATATAAATGTCTTATAAACAGCGCATTCAATAAAGATTCGTTATGATTACAAAAGATTCCAAATGTAATGAGAAAAGCTTCGAACTCAAAAGTGTTGAATTATATAAGACCCCCATTAAAACAAGCCATTCTTTTCTTTACTTATTTAGTCCTAAAATTATTATTAAGGAGGGTGTGATGAATTTACTAAACATAGTAGATTAAAAGGAAATGTGTTGATAGCAATTGCAATCAATTCAGTTTGGAATAACGCGTAAACTGTACAGTTTAATCACGGGTCTCAATCTTGTAAAGATTGTGGGTGTATATTTCGCTCTAGACGATTTTACTTAATTAAAACCTTACTTGATGTAAACAGTGTGATCAAGAGCTTTCACTCATCTGGTAATCATTATACTTTAAAATATGTAAATAATTCAAGAACAGACTATAGCATCATTCAATCCAGAATTTCAGATTCGTCGTTTATGGCGTTCGTGCTTCATGAGGATTTGTAAAGCTGTCAATAAGGATTAGTCAATTCCTCACAGTCGTTTCATCTGCGCATTTTGTTTGGACTTAGCAGTTGCTAGATAAGTGGGTGTATCAGCTAGGTTTCCGGTTCTGAACTGTGGTGTTTTAATGAGGACACAAGTTTCGACTGGGCCTCACCGTCTTGTCAGGTCGGCACAGCGATTTCTGGTTTCTACTAAAATATCCTTCACTCATGTACTACATTATTCTTCATTCGTGAACACGGTAACACGGGTGTTTATTCAACAGTGAAACCTTTGTTTTGAAACTAAAATACTTGCATTTTCATTCTGAATTCTTTAAAACTTTTTATAACGTTAATATATGAAAATATTTTGAAACATTTTAGCCAATAGCAAATATAACATGTATATATTAAGTGCTAATTTATATAAGGTGTATTCACTATATACCTAAACATGATTGCTACAAAGTAATGTCTATCTAATAGCACGACCAGATAAAACTGTTGCAGCTAACATCTTTTATTGTTTAAACTGTATATTATGCATATGCCACGATTTTATTTCCATTACACAGGAATGTTTTACGTAGCAACATGAGCAGATAAAGCAGGTCTAGTTAACTGAGACGGTGGGTTACCAAATGTATCTGGTTGCCATTTGTAAGTGGCTCTGTTGTATATACATTAATAACAACCTCCATATACCCGGTGTACTTACTCTTCATCTCTCCCTCCCCTACAAATTCATCGCTACCTAATCGTCTTTGTGTTCATACAAATTAACTAGCTTTTATTGACTGAAGTTTTGACTAGTTAAATAGGCTTGGGCGTTCATTGGTAAAATCATTTCCAGACATGATTGATGCTGATACTCAAAGATTTCTTACATCAACTGCATAGGAATCGCATGAAGTTAGGTGTGGAAGTCTGGATTAAACGGAATTTCCCACAACTTCAGAATGATTCTCATAGGAGTGATATTCATTCTATCAACACAAATAAAATTTCGACATAATGTTAACAAGAAGCGAGTATAATTATTGTACGAGTCAGATCTAAACAGAGTGAGAAACAAAGAGTATTGTGTGATTAAAAAAAGCGAAACTCCACATGCGACTGTGACTGCTGAGTTTTGGAACTGGTTTGACATTTCTTAATTGAGTGGAACAGGTTGAATCAGTATAGGGCCTAACATGCAAAGATTTTACATAAGAACCGAAAAAGATTGGTGAATACCTTAACCTGAATATTGATCGGATATCGAAATTTTATTCGCAATCCCAGCAGCATTTTGCATTTATTTCTCATTATGTAAATCATCAGATAGGTTAAGTCTTCATAATCAGTTTTCTGCTTGACAGGTTAACGGAGTAGTTAGAACAGCATGTGTGACCTTCTACACAGTTCACCAGGTCGGTCTGCTTCCATTCCAGGCTGGATCTTAAGCCTGTATAGTCATCATCGCTATTCGTTAAACCGGTGTATTCGTTCCGAGATGTGAACTGCTTGAAATTAATACCTATACTCGTTACGGTACGATTTACAAAGCACCTACTCGAGAAGTGGACGCCAGAATACTTAACAGTTTGAAAGATGATTTAGAATTTAGGGAGAAACTGAATACCACTCCGTCTATTGTTGGAATTTTACGTAAGAATTACGAAGAATTGTTCATATGCAAATTTTGTGCCTCCCAACAAGAGCAAAAACAAAAAATTGTAATTAGCACGGATCGGAAATTTTTGTATTAGGACTCATCCTATCTTTTCTGGTTTATTTTCCTACTACAGATATAGTGTATAACCACACGCCTAGGTTTACTTTGCTTAAAGTAGTGCACAAGGTAACGCGAACAAATAGAACTAGTCTAGCTAACTATAATCGTAATATGGATACAATGTTTTTACCACATGCCTAGGTCTGATTTTCTTAAAGTAGGAATCCTCTATATGACAGTACAACCAAATAGAACATTACTATTCATGTATTATAATCTGTGGATAATAGTTATTGACAATATCACATATTGTAAATACGATAGTTTACCGCAGGGATAGACATAGAGGTAATATGAGAGAGTAATTGATTTAAGGTATATTTCGGGTACAGTAACTAAGTTTTTTATAGTTATTTACATTGAAATACAGAACTTTCTATTACGATACACAAGCATATTGACTAGGTATAATAAAAGAAAGCTATAGTGTAAATTATTACTATTCTGTTGAAATAGATTGCACAAATATTGTTTAAACTATTACAAGTCTGTGTGTATTAGTATAATCACTCTATTTTGTATCATTACACAAAGCTGGAGTACAAATTTTGGGAACCCACTAGTTGGAGGTAATTAACTCGAACATTAATATTGTAGATGTAGTGTTTAATCACTTCGTCCTTGGGCATGGTTTACACAAAGCCCTCATTATGGTACACGTGCAGACGTAGACAGTGGTACAATTACTGTGTTCTTGGACATGGTCTCCACAAATTGTTTGGTGTTCGTGAACAGAGCAGTCGAAACGGGTATAGCTAACCACCACCGGCCCAGCCAAGGACACTCCCATGCAAAACCTACGCCGGTACCGTGAAGCAACCACCCACTACGTAACACCAACGCACTGGAACCTACCCATCCAGAACAGACTTATGATACTTATGGTTCAGAAATGTTCCATAATTGTGATTTCTTAGCACATCAACCAAAGAGGGTAGGTCGGCTACAAAGCAAGCCTTCTACTATTTAGTTATTTTTATGAACAATGAGCAATAAAAGAAAGGTGGAATTGTCTTATATTTAAGTGCCAAAATATATAAATTTGTACAACTTGAATGAGTGGTCTCTTTTAATTACTGAGATTTTCATTCTCTACATCTTTAGCAATATAGGTTTTTTGGCTAAAACATCTATAAGGATTTATATATACATATAAATACATGTCTCTGTGCAATTAAATGTGAGAAATCATGTATAACACAATATGAATAAACCTTTAACACTTTTGAAACTTTTATTTCTCTTACGATGTACATTTCGAAATCTGTGATTTCATCTTCAGGTACAAAATAAGGTTCCTTATTTATAAAACACTTTTCGTGGCTACATCTCTAACGTGAGAAATCGTTATTAATATTATAGATTTTAACCATTAATTGACTGTGCTTAAATAAGAAGCATATTACAATAATACCGTACATTCCCAATAAAATCTACAAAGTTATATATACTGAATTATATATACTGACTTTTGAATAAATGGTATCAATGAAACTCCGCTCTCACAAGCTGATCTGTCTGTTAACACATGTAACTTATACAAGCGCAATAAAGACTATATAGTTTATAGTATATCATTACAAAAGTAACAAATTCATGAGCAATGAGACTAGAATACTAAAACACAATTTCTATGAAACAGTGATTGTGGGATTACTATTTTAAATGTAGAGTTACGTTTTCAGACTGAAAAACATCAATTGAGAGACGTTTTGAATGTAGGAAAAAAAATGCAATGCCACTGCCCCTATTGTACAGTAAACTGTTTCTCTGCTTGCAGCAGTATCTAGAAAAATTATAAAACTATTATTGGTTTTGGAGTGATATAAATTTGTCTAATAATATTTTGAAACATTTCAAAGTTCATAAATCTGAAATGTTAAAAACTAATAATGTGTTTGTTTTATTTTTCCAGTTCCAACATGTATACTGAAAAAGAAATAACAACATGACGTTTCACAGCTCGTTTTATTAAATAAAAATAATTAATTAATCATTTAATTTAAAAAAGTGTTATTGACGATGATTAAATTGAAAGAATAACAGATTACAGCCATTTGCCTCCGTTATGTTACAAGAATAGAACACTGTATTTCGAGGACTGAATTCCATTCCTTTCTTAAGGCGCCAAAACAATTAGTATGAGTTCATACAGAAGCAAATATTTCGTATATATTAATTTTTGACCTCTGAAAAAGTGTGCAGTTTCCAAGCTTAAAACGTATTCATCTATTCTTGTTAACCTATTAACAAATATCCTTAATTCTGTTATGCGATATTTGATGTATTCATACTATCGAAACCATTCTTAACGTACTAGAAGAAATTAGATTGCTTGCAACAATTTTCGAACGATTAATCTAAGTCAAATTATTCAAGTCTAATCAAAACACTAATGTGCGGTTTAAAATTGCCTGATTGATAAAACATTACTAAACTACTTAGAAATTTATCTGAGAAACGAGTTTCATAAAACTTCATACAAAAACTGTTCTATATTTATGCAGCATTGTAAACTTGGTGACACACCTCCCGGAATGAGTTACATAGTGAATCAAATTGTAATTCATGGGCTGGATCAAGATACGATCGCGGAGGAGGGCTTGAGCCGTTTTGCTTAAGGAGTTTATATGGAACAGGTGGGTCGGTAAGTACAATCCTAGTTTATTGCCGGATAGCATTAGACCGTTTACATGGAGCAAGCTCCCTTGCCCGGCAGCCGGATAGAATTAAGATATCTATTGCATAATGCTTGGTTATTTAGTTTGTTAAACTAACATAGTATGATAAGGCCAGAGGTTCCGTTAAAGCTTATATGTGACGATATAGTTAAAGTATAATATTAGTTGTTTCTGTTAGAATATCCAAAACAAGAAAGCCGCTGCATTTGACGGTAATTTATGCAGGGGTATAAAACAAAGAAGAGATTATGTATACATTTAGGAAGCTGGTATTCGAAGGTCTCTATTCATCTTTATTCATGACTTGGCGGTTATTGGTATGGCTTGGAGGACTTTATTGGTTTTATTTCTTGATTGGATTTTTATTAACTCGGGATGGCATTTGCATTTATGTAATTATGCATTTACATTCATAGCTTTCATGCCGATGTGGTTTCTGATGCTTCTGTCTATACGTCTGTTGTACATACTCAACTGATTTTGGGAATTTGGACTCCAGATTTATCCACCAAAAGTGTTAAGTAGCAGAATTTTTGATCTTCTGTAAAGGTCCAGAGAGGATTTTTTTTATATTTGGGTATACAGTGTGTCCCACAAGTAAACCGAAAAACTTCTCAGGTGGTTTCCTCTCATTACGATAATGAAAAAGGTTCATATAAACATACGTCCTGAAAAGCTTTGTTAGCGAGGTACGGGTATTGAAAGATTTTGCACGATTTTCTAGGAAAGGTCACAAATAACCCGAAACTGATGTTTTCATGGCGTAAAGATAGCTGTAACATGTATTGTATTTTATGTAAAATAAACTGAAACATTAAATAAAATACGTCCCAGATCTGTTAGACCACCCACTTCTGAGACTTTAGGAAAAACTTTGCAAAAGCGGTCTCGACAAACATGGTATGTTTAGATTTGAATTACATAAACTTCATTAAATAGCTATTAAACAAGACAAACTTTTTAATTGAAAATTCTATAGAATTTAATTCTGAAGAGAATAATGTAAAATTTGCTAATAATAAATAAACACAAATTTTGAAAATTAATGCTGAAATAAATCAACACATACGTAAAATAAGACAGCAAATGCAATACATGTATATTAAATGAATTTTCTTCGTAAACACAAAACATTTAATGGTGTTTCTTGCCAGTCAAGTAAATAGTTACAACACATCTATAGTATAAAACATTTTACGTTGAGAAACAAGATTTAAAAAATACATCATTAATTGAAGCTGTATAGAATACAAACTACAATTTGTGCTTATAAAACAGATAAAAGTCCATATTTATTCGTAGCTGAATTACTAAAATCCCTATATTTGGTCCTAAAACAATATGCCGTTCTGTTAGTTTTTTTAACAGAACTATGTCAAATAGTATTGGTTTAGGTTGTAGTTTATTCGGATGTGTAGTGTTTTATCTACTACACAATACAGCGATATATTAAAAATCGAGTTGCAGCTGAGGTGCACGTTATAAGCAACACAATACTCAATAAATATAGCCAATATATTACCTCTTCTTTCATTCGGTGAATCGTGATACACAGATGCTTCAAGGCAGCATGAGAAACGGCATTCACTGCAAAGATTATATCATCATCCCAAATGATAGGTTATAATACACCATTTGGTCGATAACAATAAATGACAGTACTTTCACCGACTGTCAAGACTCGACTCTGCCGGACAAGCGATGGGTGTAGTCTGAGTGGCACAGGTCAGCTAAGTAAGCGTCTATTCCATGCAGCAGTCGGCAATACCAACTGTAAATAAGGACTTATGAACCACTCCATATTCGTGTCGTGTAGTCACTGTGTCTCTGATCACGACGTTACTTAGTGGACGTTTCGTCTCAACGCCTTCCGCTGCGTCGTTAAGCGGTCTGGCATGAATAAACTTTTAGACACAAACCCAGCTTTCTCGCCAAACCGAGTCCCAACTTTATTCACAATACCTTAACTTGTGATTGTTTGTTACAGTTTTACTTATCGTCAAACCAAAAATATATCCACTAACTCATTAAATCATTCCTATGTTAAATACTACAAGTTTTTTAATGCACTCGTATACATTCAACCAAGTGGTTAAAATACTTTATACTTATATTTAAATTACATCAGAGGTTTTCAGTTCACACCGCGATGAAACATTATTCACACAATTAAATTCTTGAAATATTTTGCCCAGTGAGGCCAAAATATCTTAAGAATGTAATTGTGTGAACAGAAACAATAAATTTTAGTTATAACACCGCCCGTGTAAGTCTAAGAACTAAGATTACTTATTGGTCTATCGTAGCCGGCAAAAAAGACACACTTTTCGTAGTAAAATAACATCCTATTATACAAATAGAACAATTGCATATTTTTGTTTTGTAAAGTAATATTATTTAAGGACGATGGCAAGTTTATCCTTAGCATGTGCCGGGGTGTCTGAATGGTACTGGTCTTTGGTATTTAATTTACTACTGAATTAGATCGCAAGTTCAGAACAAAATGAAGTATTGCACTCTCAGTGAATAATTGCTATAATTACTCAATATTGTACTCAAAAAAGACGTTGTGTATATATACTTTGTATTTTAAAACTATCAACTGTAATCTAATAACAATGTTTAAGCGAGAGACTTAAACTGTTAAATTGACTGGTAACAAATGTTTCGCTGCTTCCATAAAGCTTTTACATTATCTTTCCACTTCCACTTTCTAAATCTGGGAGTAAAAAATTTGAACTTGTATTTTATAATTTTATTGATACATAACTGGTCACAAAATTATACTTTTAAAATCCAATTTATTAAAATGTAATCTAGCCAAAAGTTACTTGACAATTACGTACGGGTTTATTATTATTGTGCTGATGAGAAAGTATTGATCAAACTTTTAGTATTGACTTAGTATTACATGCATTGTATACAAGAGCCGGACACACTTTCATTAATTATAATAGGGTTAAAATAAGACAATATCTTTGTCTTGTATGAAATCATACAATTATTAGCAAGATTATTGTAGTTTCAAGACCTTTACTTCTATGTCTTCATTACCCCTCAATAGTTCTCCAAAGTATTCTATGGCAATCAATATACCACCCCTCCTCAACAGAACACAATCTTGGTAGCATCAGTGGGTTTCTCAAAAATTAAAACCAGTTATTATTCAACTATTAATTATATTTTTATTGATTAACGTCCTAAATGAGCAATTCTATATCTAAAGACGTGTGATCTTGGAATTCGCGCATATTTTAACTATGGTAGTAACCCAAGTTTTAAATGAAGTAAGAGTTTGAGTAATACTCGTACATGTGACCCGCTATTCTATAAACAATACCTGCGTTATATTGCTGAGGTGTTGATCTCAGTGACGCTAGACAATATCAAGCAGGGGAGACGCTTAATGTTGCGTCGGAACAACAACGTAGGCCACAGTCTGCTGTACCCTATCTACTTTATCGCTACTAAAGTGTAATTTATTGCGTGGCTGGCTTCTACTTGCCTAGTCGCGTATGGAATTATCTAAGTGGATGACCGGACGACTTTAAAATATATACTCTCATAAAATGTAAGTATCGTAGAGACGACAGGTCTCTGGCGAACAACAGAGAGTAATTTACAGCTCTACTGACATTAAGTACCTGCTTGCGGATATATCCTTCTTTGGCAATTTACACTGTCAAGGCTTTACAAGTTAGGAAAAATTTCAATTTTAAAAGCTCTATCTTTATCACTATATTGAACATGTTAGTATTTTAGTAATGGAAAATAATTGTTTTTGTGGGTTTTTTAAGAAATAAATTCAGTACTATGTAATGTTTCACTGCGAGGAAATAAACTTTATCTCACGAATCCAAAAACCATAAAAATTCAAACGCTCAATCGTGTCGGATACAACAAAAATTATTTGAAACTAAGTCTACTTTATTTGTTTTACGTGTACATTACTGATGATGGATAATTTGAAAGGGTAACACGTTTTCGGATATTTAAGATCGTTACAATACGTACGTCTGTTTGTACTGTAAACTAAAAGTCAAAAACATATGATACATAAATACTTTCAGTATCCTGTCTTTGTTCCCCTTTTTTATATGTGTTGCTAAATATACACAATGACTGTACTCATGTTTTCCTCCAGTATAAAATTTTAAGCAACACTCAAAACAACACCTCCGTAAGGATGACTATTATGGAACTTACAGGCCATTCTTAAAATCGTGCAGTTGCTGTCTGTCCGTGTGCAAATGTCCAACTCGAACAAAGGTCCTACAAAGGTCGGACAAGGGTGATACAAAGGTCCTGGACACTGGAAAAGTAGTACATAATGTATTCTTCTTCCAAGTAAGAATCATATTGATTTTAGGGTGGAAAAGGGCATCAGAGTCCCAATCCTGGAAAAAATAAATTCAGTTCAGCAAAGACTGTCGTCACGTTCTGTCAAGTCCTTCAATACTCCGTTTATCCGTAAATGTGCATAGTTTTAAAAGACAAATGGGTTTGGCGTTTGTTTAAATTAGTAAAAGATGTTATTCAAATATAGTTGTGCAAAGAAGTTCATCCCTATTGGAAAAGACATTTGGAAATTCAAGATGCACAATTAGATACTTAATCAGTTATCTCAGCGCAATCAGTAATTGAAGTAATAAAATATGTGACACTCCCTGCTGGGTAAACCATTATGTAGATAATTCCATACCTCACGCTGACGGTATCTAAGTGAAGGTGTGGCCAAATCTGCTTATTATTTTGCTGTAACCAGTAAAACCTGTATTTACTATAAGCTTATGGTTTCTTCCCAATGACGGATTGAATATAGGATTGAAATACCGTTGACGAATATAATCCTGAGATTTTGATCTGTATTTTCACAAACTGTCGAGTAAGATATACTACGGTAGATTAAAAATCAGGATTTATATTTGGAATACTAAATGCAGTAGTACTTTTTTATTATTATATATTATTATATATATATATATATATATATATACATATATATATACACTAAGCCAAATACACTGAATGACTCATCATGGAATTTCGAAAACAACAGAACTTTACTTTAATTTTTCTACACAGGTTATTCTTACTTTGTTAGGCATCCACTAAATAACGGTTTAGAAAATTTAGCTGCCTAACCACTAACATTTTCTTAAACCTTTATACTTTTGATGACAATATTTATAGAATTGATAACTGGTATCATTATAACGATCTTTAGGCTCGTATATATGTTCTATAGATACGTAAAACCTGAATTATGTTGTTTTCATAACAAACGTTGGAATGAACGAAATTTATAAACAGTTGAAAAAATTCAAACTTCTAATCACGACGGTCTGTAATACCTTCAGTAATATATGATAAACTACAGAAGGAATTTACATGAAACGAATCATGTTACTTCTTATGTGGTCGCAAAGAAAATACAGAATTACGCAACTAAAGCTATCTTTATGCGCTATACTTCCGCTGCGAAGCACGGATACTTACAGCTAGTAATTTATATAAGGTATATATTTATATGTGAGTATATTATAAAAATGCATGCCAGTTTAATAAATTTGTCCTCACATTTTACCACAATCTAATAATAGAAAACATAATAAGTTGTTATCTGTGCAGACAACCTTGGGAGTGCACGGTAAAACTATGTTGGCTGGAGGTGTGTAGGGCTGTCCTCTACTTACAAATGAACCTTACCATCATGACGAATCGAAGGTCCAGGCTAACAACGAGACTATTCTTCATGAATTGATCACGTCGCTTGCAAGGCTATGGACACGAAACCTTCCGGGACTAAACATACAGATGATCACTCTGCAGCATTCATAGTTTTATCTTTCTTATTGATCAAATAATGTGCAATTTGGAACAGATACCGGTTTCAGAAATTATCTGCACACTTGCACAACTTGCAGATTCCGTCGGCGAGGTCGTGAAAGGTTAAACACGTGATTCACCACGTCATTGTTCTCTTATCTATAAATTATTTGTACAATCATTCGCCCGCTAATTAGTTGATTCGAGTACGTCTCAATCATAATGTGAGTATAACTATGCGTTGCTGTCTGCCATTATAACTAAAATGCACCAATACTAAAAAAGTAAACTTGGACTATAATTCATATTAAACAATAAATTTTCGTTTAATTTTCAAAGATATCTTGCGCCTTGTATCTGTTTCCACGATCTGTAATTATTTATCCATATACGCTATCCATCTGATGTAGAAAGCTTTAAATATTTGGAATAAATATACAGTGTTTAGTTAAATATATTTGTAACTTGAGTAAATAAACATTTAAGTCTAAATCGAAATGTACTGAGATGTGGATTTACAATTACAAAGTACAGAATCTTGGAGTTACATAGTTTATGGCAGTATTTAGTAATTTAACATTTTTGGCGATACGGTCTAGCATACGCTAAAGATTCCTTAGATTCAAAGGCTATTACGCAGATTAAAATTCTGTTTGTATCCTAAGCACTTTTTATTAGTATTTATTTTTATCTTCTATTTTAATAACTCTATTCTTTATTACGTTTAATACAATCCTCCCACAAGCCTGTGGGCCAATGGAGTCGGGCAGAATAAGCTAAATAGACACCGATTTCTTCTTTAAATCCACACACTAAATATTTTCTAACTGAAACACAAGATACATGGAACATCGATAATTTTGTATCTTTTTGGTCTTGCCTACATCGACCTAATGAGATACAAGTACAATGAGGACAAAGCAAATCGTGAGCTGGCATGGATCATCTGGAGATTATGCAACTCAGATCGTGTTCCAATTAGAGTTAGTTTTCATCGCACGTTGGAATTAGTGGAAAGTGATTCTATTCCTTCGACTTGTTTTAAAAAACTTCACCGCCAATACTATTTCACTTTACAACTGTTTTTTCCAAATCTATATAGCAGTTACAAATTTAGGGATTTTTAGCAAGCTGAAAGCTATTTAAAGCTTATAAATAACCTTTTCCATAATCGAACAAAGTTAAAGATTTTTATGAGAGAGTATCATCAATGAGCCTACGCTTAAACGTAGTAATTTAATCTGAAAAAACCGAAAGATGAAGGTGATGCTAACTATTTTATAATGAATACTTCGTATTAATATCAATGAATGCAAAGTTGCTTGTATTTTTTGTTAATACCAAAATTTAAGAGGCATTTACGACAAAAACTAACTTCAACATGCATGTAAGAGCACATTGGATAAATGGTGTGTGTTTCACTCTCCGATTTTATATTTTGAGAAAAGGTCAGTAATTTGGGAACACAACAATAGTTTTCTGTATGTAACAAAATGTCAAGCTAAGATGAACGGGAGAGACTCTACGGACCACTATATATGTATCCAATGATAATATCCGGGAAAAGTAAGTTTCCGTTCAAAACAAGTTACAACAATTTCACTTTCTCCAACAAAATAAGATACTTCCTACTCAAGTTTACTTTACTATTGAAGACCGAACTTTTACTACTACACCATTATTCACCTCCGTCGCCGCCTCGTTTCCGCTAAGATCTCTATTTTTCCACTGTACTACAATTCTCTAAATTTCTAAGCAGTCACGTTCAAATAACACAAATAACAGTATGATTACTGAGTGATTCTGCTCATAATGAAGCAATGTTGCCAATATTGGGCAAATACCTTAAAGAATTTTTTTTTTCTTTATTTTCCAGTAGTTTCCATCTCCAGTTATCAAATAGCCTGTGTAATAGTTGTATTAAATTTTTTTAACTGTAAGTTTATCGAAGTATTTAAATCTGTAATACCTTGCATAGAGCCACTCCGGTATCGAGGCGGTCCATGAAGTTATTGACATTCATGTAAAGGTCAGGATAAAGTCCATTCAGCCACTCCGCGAGGTCCTCCTTCATCGCCCATAGATACTCCTCGCTCGACTTGAACGGCCGAAAAGACCGTGACTCCAACAGCACAGACATCTGTAAACAGTGTTCGTATATTTAGTATTTACCTCTGGTTCAGGTTAATAATGATGTGTTGTGCCGTGTATTACGACTAATAGAACCTGACTATACACAACTAGTCTATTACACGATAAGGTGTACAGCAACTGAAATACCTTAAACCAAGTCAAGGCCTAAGGTGAATAATAAATGGTTTCAGCGGTTTATACTGAGCCGTCCCATAAAATTAGCTACATGCTATAATTTTTCCCTGTGTTTCATGAGTGACTGTAACTAGCCAATTTGTTACGCGGAAGTCACGTTGTAATCTCCCGCCGTCCTTTTACACCACAACAACTGTCAATCGCGAGTAACAGCCAGTTTAAATATTTGTGTTTATAAAGGTACAAAATCCTCTTTGCGACTTAACCTCTTAAAATAGGCAAGAGTGTATTGACCTATAACAAACTCATTTCTAATTTTAACAGTAGAACTTTACTATGCAGCTTACAGTACAGTAGTTCTTTTGTTAACAGCAAATAAATATTATTCAACCAAATTGGACGTATGTATTCCGATTACCATATTGGTATTACGTTTAATATTAAAACAAATAATGTTCCGTTTATATAATGCACAACTGCTAAAACTAAAATTTCAATAATAGCTAAATACTTGTAACTTGCAGAAATCCACGGCTTCAATAGTCTCGATTGGAAAAGTAAGTTTGAAAATGTTTTAATGGGAGTAAATGATAAATTAAATCAACCAAATTACACCTCGGAGATTATTTAGAAGTGAAAAGTTTTCATCAAAAGTTATAATTATTTATTCATTATTGATTCAATAACACATAAGAATCGTCAAACTAAATGAAACAGCCGAAATAAAAATTATTCATTTTTGTGTAAACATTATTGCTAAGAACAAGAATTATCATTAGTATAAAAACGCATATCTAAATGAAAAAATCAAAGGTTATTTTAATAACGCCATGATTTCAATAATATGTATGTTATATTGAAAAAAGACTAAACGGGATTTCATTTTTTAAAAGAAACCATACGGTTCTATTAGCGTTTAAGGTTAACATTTGGAACCAGGCAAATTTAATTTACTATCCAAATCTTGAGCTTAAGTGAACATTTACTATTTGGAGGTGTATATGGACATTAGTAAGGATTTAAAAATGTTCGTGAGGTTTGGCGTAAACTGAAAAGGCCAATGGACAACGATCCACATGCTTATTTGGAAGTCTCAACATGTTTGAGAAATAGATTAATTAGTGATAGGTAATATTGACATTGTCTACATAATGAGATACGATTGCCTTATGTAAAACTGGAATCTAGAGAGTAAGAAGCATCTTCAGAAAAGTTAAAATAGTAAATCTTCAGTTCCCTTTGATAAATCTAAGTGCAAGCATAAACTAGCAAAATTTCATATGGAGTCATACTTTGTTGAGAGGAAGGACCAAGATGATAAAGTCTACGATTTATTCGAGTAAGAATGTTCTTAAGTTAATACTGAACATTTATTAATGCAGTTGTTCAATAAAGTGTGTGTGTTCAATACCAGGTAAAGTTCTCTAAAGCTCATTTGGAGTAAAAATCAAAATAGTCAAATCATACATTCTCTAACATGTTATTACCTCAATTTAATTGAAAGCAGGTCTACCGTTAAATTCACCGTATGCTTATGTTATTTTTTAAGTGTGAATCTTTAACAACAGTTCGTGATACTGAAAATACTGCCAAAGGTAACTTTATCGTGCTGTTTTATGGGTAAATGTAAACATTTGTTTATCATATAACAGATACTAAAACTTTGAGGAATTTGTTGTGTTATTTAAATTTATACCATTGTTTTAAAACCAAAAGTTACTTCTATATTTCAGAACAGTAGCAATGAAGTTGCTTTAAGCATAGCGTGTCCGATATAGCGGTTCTCGTTGATTATACTTCAAGGTGTATACACAATGGTAATAAACGAAGTAGCATATTATAGCTGGCTTCATCCGAGCTTAACGCGTTGGTAAAGTGTGACCATAGGAATAAATATTCAGTTTTCTAGAGCTGTGTGGCGTGAATTTATGCCTACAAGTTGGTGGAGCATAAAAATATTGATTTAGTGAGACAGGAAGGAGATAAGTGTAAGCGAGACAGTGTAGGGGGTTGATAAGGATAGAGATCTGAGAACTGACAGGACAGTCAGGACGAGTGGGTGGGACACGCTCCAGCACAACTGCAATCGTCGTGCCACGGGTATATTCGCACTTCTTCTTCTCGTGTTCCTTAGTGACTTTTTACGAAAACTGCACCGTACACGTTTATACAGGCATGTCGGAGCTGACTCGAGCATGATACTTCGTACTACAGACTAAATATATTTCTATATATATATATATATATATATATATATATATATATATATATATATATATATATATATAACTATAGAACATGTATATATATTTTATCTGTGTTCGTACCAAAACTTTTTTCCTAGAGGACTGCTCAATAAAAGTAATTTTGAATTATTTGGCATTTCCATAATTTTTTCAGCATAAATTAAACAGTCTTCATTCATATAGAGTATGAAAACACGCTAAAATACAAAATAATTGCAATACTTTAAACTTCACTCTGTTATAACATGAATATACATTATTCTATGTGCTACCCTCATTTTCCAACTTTTGATATCGTAACAATGACCTTTTAGTATAACTACTTATTCCCTCTGTTCTTAGTTAATGGCAGATCAGATGTCCTTACTTTGATTAATATTTTAACACTCCATAAAAATTTTAATGTGTGTGTGTGTGTGTGTGTGTGTGTGTGTGTGTGTGTGTGTGTGTGTGTGTGTGTGTGTGTGTGTGTGTGTGTGTCGGTAAATTCAACAAAACTCTATTTGTTTATATTCCTATTTACGCAGATTGGAATTACCGAAAAAGTTTAGTTTATTGTGGAGGAAAGAAATATGGCGCTTTAAAAATATTTTCACTCTATTTTCATGAGTAGCTAATAGCCTTTGGTATAGATCGGGTATTGTATACAAAGGTAAATTGGAAGATGAAGGTTACACGGTGACAGAATGGCATGGCACGGGCCCGGCCCCGCTGCTGTGTGGCTCAACTCGGAATGCCAAGTAGAGTCGCAGGAAACAAACCATCGTAGGAGAACAGACATGACTGGCCCTTCCTGTGCAGTACTTTAGTTATAGAGCAGACTGGAGCCTCTGCCCAATCTACACAACATACATTACTAGAGTCCGAGTGTAGGATCTTCGCGTTACTTACTGTTCATATATATCTATACTGTACAGTGCATGACTCAACTGACTGACTCAACCATTTATGGTTGTAAATGTTAACCTACTTTTCGATGTGCTAGAAACTTACTACTTATATTTCGTTAATATAACTGAAGAGATTAAATAAAATAAAATTATTTTAATTTTTAACATTTAAAATGATGTACGAGTGCATTACCACTGTCACACTTTTACGTGACGGTCGGTTATTGCATATCGGATGCTAGAGGAAGACTTCCTTGATTTAAAGGTAATCTACAGATTTGTTTTTACTTTTAGCTCTACCTGTAACAATTCACCAATTATTTTTATGAAACATAACATCGCATTCAGCATCCAATCCTACACAAAGTAGCGTCCTAAAACAGCTTTTCACATTCTAAACTAACTTATACATATACATGGTTAATAGCAAACTCTTATCGCTATAGGCTTTCCAAAATAACAATAAATGCGTGCCTCAGGACAAGTAATAATAACATTGCGAAACAATCGCGTTTTGTTCGTTTCTTCCACTAAAATATGCAAATCGTGGTGACTTCAAGTTTGGTACGAAATGTATCCTAGGAATGAAACCTATGACAACATACCGACAATCGGATTTTTCACCCTCATAAACATAATTCTAAATAGTTTACAGATTTACGTCAAGTACTTCGTTTGTACATTCTCGTAGTTTAACACTATCGTTATAAAACCTTCTCATGGAATTCACCCCGTCTGTCAATATATTTTCAGGCCAATTCAACCTATCAACGAACATAATTTAACTCATTGATCAACCTAATATCATAGTCAATGTAATCTCTTGGTCGTGTAACATCCCATTGCGCACAAATCTTGTATAAAAACTTTCCATGTTTATTGTACTCACCTATCAAAATATTTTATGAACTCATAGCTCTAGAACGTATTTAGTGGAATTTTTGTCATTTAAATCTCCTCGCCAGTAGAAATATCTCATTTTCAACTCCCATAGTGATAAAATTACTCATGATTAACATAACCTCTGGCCAATTAGAACCCTCACACCTCTAGTTACCTTTCACTCTCAGGTCAATCTGTATACCTGGGAAAGTTAATTCAACGATCAAATTGGTCTCTAATTGTTGTACCCCCAGGAAAACTCAACTCACGTTGTCATAATCATCACACGGTCTATTTTAATCCCTGGATATGACAACTCCCTGATGTGCTTGTTCGCTGGTAAATCTAATTCTATGAGTACTTTCCCATTGGCAACATTGATTTAGCCATTTAGCTTGCATGTACAGTGGATGTAGTTGTATCTTAAATTATGTATGTCTGTGATAAAATGTTTTTTTTTTACAAAATTCAATATATTAAATTGAACTGGTGGACATTTAAAGCTACAAATCACTGTTAAATAATTATGTTGCTTTGTTGTATTTTATGAAGTTTGAGAGTGAAAAATGCGTCTTTAATTCAAAACATAAAATATATATTGTAATAAATGTAACAGAGAGACATAAGAAACGACCGAGAAAGATCAGTCCAGTTGTATTTCCTGCCAATACATGTTTGTCTGGATTTCTCTATTGTAACCGTCCAGCGTCGGATTCATCTTGATAGTGGTCGTGGTCTAAAGTGAAAACAGATAAACCACTCTAGTAAACAACGTAATTCATCTATATATGCTTTGAGATGATTGTCTTCTTTAGTGATTCGCATAATCTTAGGCTAGGTTATATACATGCTTGTTTATTATTACGGACCTATTAACCGGTTTTTTTTTCGAATGTATTATAATAATGTGCACTTTCAATTACTTTTTCGAGCCTTTAGCATTGTCTGGAGCCTGAGCTGGCAGGACAGTTTGTATGAACAGACAGAGGTACAGGGACAGTTGTGCGATTTACAAATATTTGTTTCGTAAAAACGTAACATTATAATTTTTTCTGGTATTCCTATCCAGAGATATTTTAACATAGCAAACCGTCTAATTCATCACACTTTATGCTTCTTGTTGGAAATATATACTTCCTTCCCATTTTGAATCAAAGTGTTGCAATACCACAAACAATTATGACATAAATGTTTAACGATATAATGTTTGTAAATCACTAACATGAAAGGCTTCTACAAAAGAAAAGCTGCTATAATAACATATCTACAAAAATGTTATTATTATTGTAATATAATTATTTTCCATTTAGATTGTACATTGCTATAAGAGCTATCGGTACTTTAAGTAGATTTAAATACAAGGCAAGAGATTTCTTAGCCAAATGAGTGTTCTATAGTTTTGAAGAGGACTTGACAAACGCATGTCAAATCATGGTCAAAACGGTGGAGATATCAAACTTCTATTTCCATGCATAATATGGAATAGAAAAATAAAGGCATGTTTCATTTCATTTCAGAATGATGGATAACGGATAACTTTCCTCGAAATATTCTTATTACCAATAATTAAAATATCCTAGCTACACGTCTATTAAGAGTATAGCATCTATTAAAAAAATAACTAATGTTAACTTCAACTCAGAATAATCATATATTCATGTAAAATAAATATTTTACCTCAAAGGTCATTTACATAGTAATAGATTTATAATATCTAGGAATAGCTTGGAATTTTAAGAAATACACCTTGGAAAATTAATCATTGAATTAACATAATTAAATGAGAAGATAAGATGCTGTTTAATTTCTTATAGACACAATACAAATTCGTAATTACAACATTATTTCCTTTTTTAGCTATAGACTAATACTGCTAGTCCTATGATTCTGAAAACAAACTGGAATTGTAGATATAAAATATGTCATTTTAATTATAATAGGAAGACATATGTTTGACCTTTGTTGAGCAAAGGAAATACACTGTTACATTATAATAACAACCTGTGAGTTTTCATTGAGCAAACGTTTTACTAGTTGTATCAACTCCTCACAGACCTGCTTAACGAAGTGCTTTGCTAGCTCTGCTAAAGCGCTACAGCAGACCAGTCTTGGTGAGGAGTGAACGGCCCCCGGTCCCGAGCAGTCAGCCCAGACAAGGACCTCGACCTTGACGCTCCTTCCAATACTCTAGGGATAAGATTGCAGCTAATCTGCTACGTCGTATAATTTAATCGGATTAACTTCCACGTAAACACTCACTATAATTGTATCAAGTTCTCCAATGTTAAACTGGTCTACATTAATACGATGGCTAAACACGTCGATTTAATGTGTTCCGGAAGGCAATCTTTCTTCTCAAATATTTTTAAACCGTATTTGGAAAACGATTTCATACGTTTGTATGAAAATGCATGACAGTAGTTCACGTAAAGTCCCTTACATGGTTATGTGCCCTCCCAGCTATGGCCAACACCACATCTATCCAAGGATTCTCGTCCATACTATTCATTTAATTCATGAATAGTATGGTGTGAATTTATGTGTTTCATGTATTGGTTTGTTCACTTCTAGCATTCCGTTCTATTGAATTATGTGAAAAGCTAAAGTTGAGTAATGGGTGGGTGTTTTCCATCTGTAATTTTTTTTTCTTCCAACTCAATCGAACAACAATCTGTATAAGAAAATATTGGTGACTGCTAATGAATGTTTGTGTGCTTTCTTGCACTTTACAATAGTAATCAATTTTTTTATGTTCGGGAGGGCATATTAAATGGCTAGGCATGAGTTGCTACAATTTTATGAAACCATGCCATATCTAGTATTAAACGTTGTAATTAACCGTTTATATATATTTCCAGAATATTGGTTTCAGTGAATAATCTTCAAAACTGTTAGTCTAAAATGTTAAGTAAAATTTTAAAATTATATGGAAAAAAGCAACTTTTAAGGATGGATGATTCTAGTTTTCGAGTTTACAGTTGCCTTTGTATGTTGATAAAAGCAAAATTTCCGATGTAAAAAACATTAATACATTGGTAAAGAATTGTATCGTTGAGGGTAAGAGATATTTTGTTCCTTTTATCAATTTTTTTATATTTTACTTGATAACGAAAATTTATACTTTATTGCTTTGAGGTATACCCTCAATGCCAATTGTTTGAACACTGTCATGTAATTATATGCACTTTTTGAATATTTATATAAAATGTTACAGAACATTTTTACTAATACAAAAATGGGTATACCCATATATATATATTTCATACATATATATATATATATATATATATATATATATATTTCATACATATATACATACATATATATATATATATATATATTTCATACATATATACATACATATATATATATATATATATATGTTTCATATATTTCAAACGTATCAATTATCAACAATTTTACTCCTAATATTTAAAACCATTGAAAAGATGACGTCTCATCTACTTTAAAAATTAAATAATACACTGTGACCTTAAGCAAAAATAAATAAATAACACTTCAATATTCTTGCAATTGTGATCGGAGATATACCTCGGGGGAAGCTTTAAATTTTGAGAATGCATGTACGATTGTTCACGGTACATGTGGCGGCCATTATTGCCATCTACTCGAGATGTCACATTTGATTTTCAACTATATAAAAAGAACAAAATAATAAATCTTAAACAACTTTAAATATTTAGTTACCAATTACCTCTTTTAAAAGTAAATGCTCCCGTCTCAAATCAAATCCTAAACATAATTGAACATGTTCACAATTAAACTGTCACAGTTAGTAAAAATTCAATTGTTGATTGCTGATCTATTTCATCAATAACAAAGTCTTTAGTTTGAACATACAAAGGTGGGAAACAAATCAATAAAATTGGTCAATCAGTCAGTGTTTTAATTAACTGAATTTTGCATATTTCTTCTTTGTAGATCATGCCTATAACGTTAAAACGTTTAATATGAGAAAACCTATGCCAGGTAATCATAAAGCGAGCCCCCCTTGGAATTTTTAAACTTTTTAAGTTAGAGAAAGGAAACTTTGGAACTGTTATTGGACTAATAGAAACTACTGTGTAGAGTTCTTTTTTATTTTTAAACATTATCCATCAACTTATAGTTTTAAGTTGAAATACCTCTTTTGGATATGTAAAATAGGTTTTTAAGTTCATTAGTTTTCGAGGTATTTTGGATCCAAGCAAATTTTGATATATTTATAAAGTTCATCAATTCCATTGAAACAACTGTTATGAGAAAAATACAGTTTAGTTTTAATAGTGTACATAAATATGATATGACAAAAATTCGTACACACAACACCGAAATTTTCAACAGATTTATAACAGATGTTCATTACGCATCTAAATGTGCGTTGGGTTTTAAACCACAACGTTGAATTTACTCGGTTATTTAACTCAAAGTGGCCAAATTTAGAACATAAAAAATATAAAATCAAAAGCAAATAATAACCGAATTTATTGCTATTCTAACTGTAGTATAGATATGTTTTACATCTGTGCAATGCGGTAAAGTAGTTTTATGATATTTTTAAAATTTCTAAGTCACAGATCTATAAAACTTTTTTGAAAACAAGAGAAATAGAAAACATTTTATATCTCCAAAGATATTAGTTTTTTAAAAACTATAGGCATTTAAAGTAGTCATGGACAATTGTGTACCTGATTAAGGAGAAACTGCTGAAGATAACAATAAAATGTTGTTACAATATAATATAAATTGTGTTTTGAAATACTATACAACAAATCATGCAGTTTTAATAAAACATTCCCTTCTACCATAATACAATCTCATTCTGAAATTATAAACAAATTTAATTTACCGATTCTACCACGATCAGGCTTGCAATGGTAAAGAAGTTAGAATCATTGCTAAGATACAGGTTTGTCTTCGAAATGGAATTGAACTAAAATGAAAACATATTTAATTTTCTTTGTCTGATTAGGCAACTCCGGTCGAACAAACGGGCATTGGTATAATCAGGTCAACGAGGAAGCATGGATATGAAAATTATGAATATCGTTACATAAATGAACTAGTATTTAACTTTGTTAATGATTGAATTGAATCGGCTGGATGACAATTTAAGCAAATACTAATCTTACACAAATCATTTACCGAAATACTCTACCAACACTTGGGTAAATTCTAACTTAGATCACATGCAATCTTCGAACTCCCATAGACCACTTATTTTGAAATGAGGAAAGAAAATGAGAGTGTTCAGCTAAACAGATGAACACACCATGTACCGGATCTGAGGATTCTCATTGCGGTAAACCACAACATCTCTGACGACGACGACGTACTGTCCAATGCAATCCCCAGATGGATGGTGGGTTATGCAGAAACATGCCATTCACTTCCACATGAATAGATTTCTCATATAAAATTTTTTATAAATTAATTTTTTTAAGTTTTAGAAAGTTTAGTTAGTCTTTTTATTCTGACTTAACACGTTCGTGTTACCATAAATACGTTTATTTGTTAACTATGATCAGTGTTAATTTAAAACGTTCTAGAACTCTTATTACCCCAGACTATTATCTATTTCTGTCGCTTATTAATATTTGAGAAGACAGTATACCATGCAGTTCGCAATATAGTGTAAGGTGGATAAATTATACTGTTTACCAAATTGGTAATACTTACTAGGTACTATCCATTAGATTGGAGCATGCTCTTTTAGTGTGTGATTAAAATTACACATATATGGTATTAATGCAGGCTGTTAATATATACAGGGTGATTCATAAAAGGTGTGCAATATTTCAGGACTTGATACAGGTCATCAAAACAAGGAAAAAACTCCATTGCACATGGGTCCGGAAACGTACCGTTTACTGTCTGTCTGTCTGTTTGTGTTTTTGGGAAAAAAAATTACTACTCAAAAACCACCTAAGATACAGAATTCAAACTTAACAGTTATGTTAACCTAGTGTTGGTCCTTTTCAGTGAAAAAAATAAAACAAATATCTCATTGCATTTCAAAATGGCGGCCGTTCAAAGTTTTCAAATTGTATTAGCTTTGAAACGGCTACTTTGACAACAAATTCACCAGGATAACTTTTTTAACAAAATTTATTACCAATTCAAGAATTTTTGTTTCAAAAAGATTGAGTAACAAATAACTGAGTTACAGCACCAAACTTAAAAACAGGTTAAATCCATGCATTGCAAGTACATACAACAATGTAGTGGATTTTTACGAATAAACTTTTTAAGGTTCTTTATTAAAATACTGAACAATTATTATAACCTAAAAAAAATATTACTATCATTTTTGTTCCATTTACAGTAATCAATGTGTTACACACACACAAATAAAAAAGAAACAAACTATTCACAATGCTCTTAAAAAAACAATAGCATAATATTACATGAAAACAGCTGACAACAATCAGCAACCAAATCAGGTGTTATAAATGAAGAAAAACTAATAAACAAACTATCAAGACATTGTTGAGCAAGTCTATGTTTTGAACGTGATTTGAACTGATACGAAGTATTTTATAATGTCAACTAATAAAGATTTCTGAGTTTTAATGTACTTTTTTACCGATGCCATGAGTCAAATTACTACTTAAGAACGACTTCGTCATTCCTAATAGAAAAACATTTTAGTTATGGTAATAGTTATCTTTTATCAAAATAGTTATATAAAATAGCAAAACGTTTGAGGATTACAGAATTTCTTTTTACCGGTCTTCCAAACTTTACAATAATACAACTTTAGAAATAAACCACACTTAGTTATAACGGAAGTAGGGAGATTCTATGAAAGAGGAAACGATATACCTAATAACCAATTCAATTATCTACTACCAAATCCCTATGTCCAGTAAACTTGATGAGTATAATCCCCTGGTCAATTTAATGCTTTGTTGATCTTGCCCTTTCCCTTGCCCGACTTAATACCGTGGTGAAATTAACCTCATGAAATATGTAACTGTATGATCAACGTATTTCTAAGTCTAATTAACCCCTGGTTAACTTCCCTTCGGGAGCCGGGGGGGCCTTTTTACTCATATACTTAACACATAATATGTTACATTTATATATTTACACACATACTATAGTTATGTGTAAAGTTGAAGCATGCATGTATAGCACATGTAAAAGGCTATTACATTTTTTTAATCTTACGTTTCTTACTACTTTAAGAGGGAACCTTTTAAAAATACATTTAAATGCATCGTAATATGCATCATAATTATGTTGTAGCATACCGATGGTATACAATAAAAAACACAAAGGCAAAATAACTTTTTAGATTGTTTAGAGATCACAATTATTTGAAAAACTGTAATCAGGGTCAGTGAATCAAGGCTACAGCTAAGCGAACATTCAGAGGGAAATCAGCTGATTCCCCTTCTCACCGGCAAACGATCGATAGAGAGATGGTGTGGGGTAAGCCACCCACCGAACTGTCTATTCACATGGAAAGTTAAAACAGCTATCATGACACTGTTGCTGTCTTCTGATTTGTATTCAATATTATAAAACAACATCAAGTAATAAAGAATGTTATTGGGCTTCGAACTACTATCCTATAGACAATCTAAGGTATTTGTGTCTATGAAAGGATAGAATATCTGTAGTATTGATCATACATTAGATCGTGTTTTTCGACCACTGGCTGTATAGTTAATAATAACAATAAGAAGAAGGGTATTTTAAAAACTAGTTACATTAGGTACTTGAATGTTATAGACATTCTTCATTTTCTCTTAGTCAGTTATATTTGTCACAATCAACGATGCAATATGTAAGCAAAATTATTATTATGAAATAATACATTTTTAAATAATTTAAACTACTGTCGTCAATTACAAATAAGGGACTTCGTCAGGGCCTTTCAACAACTTCAATTTAAGAAATAATTGTGCACGCTAAAGACGTCCTTTTTATAAAGCTCGTTTTTTTAACGACATGGTTCTCTTCACTTCCTGAACTAATGTGTCGTATTTAATGACATGACTTGTCTCCTTGAAGAATAAATTACAGGAAGGTCATAATTATTATCTTTTTTTGTTCAGGTCAAGATAAAAATATTAGGCATTATTATATACAGCTACCAATCTTGAAGATGAAAAATACAGCTAACCAAAACTCTTGACTTTGTATTTCTCCATCTAAAACTGGTTTCCCAATATATATATATATATATATATATATATATATATATATATATATATAAAATATATTAAAGAAATTGTGTTTTGAGACTGCTTGTCGTACATTTTCCTCTTGGGTTTGGTTAGTGGCATGAGAAGTTTATGATTTAATGTGGCTAATTTTCTTTGGTTCTCCCTTTATTTTTTGTTTTTATACATTCAAGGCGAGCATTGGAGCTTTAAACAAGCTAGTTTAGTCTAATTTTTTAATTGTTTTATCATTATGTAAACCATTAAATTTGTTAGATTAAATATATGAGTGTACATAATTGTTATTAAAGATTTTAATTTTAGTTTATTTATATGATTTTTGCGTACGGTTATTTCTTATATTTACAAATAGTTTTTATGATATGTATAAAGAGTAAGGGTAAATAATAACCTATTTGTTCCAACCTTGCGTAGTACAATCGTTCTTTCACCTTCTTCTGGATCTTATTCTTTCACTCACTACTTACTACAACTACACAACATAAATACGATTTTATGGGATTTTTAATTATAATATCATCCTGTAAGTTGATGGGTGGTATACTATATAGGTTATCACTGTGATTCATCGTGTTCCGATATCCTACGGGCAATAGAACAGGCAGCTTGTTGAGTATCGAGATTGATCAATGTTTTATACACAGCGATGTTCCGAAATTATGTAAATGTAATATTTTACAAATGGGTACGTAAAATAATACAGACCATATTCCATATACTTTTAGTAATTAACTCTGATGTTAGTCCTCAGACAACCTACTAGAAAGAAATAAATGAGTGAAAATGACTCTTTACTATCAAGTGTTTTTTCAGATATATCTTGCAAAACAACTCTCGTCATTAACCTAAACTGATACTAACTATAATTAATAACAATTACAATAAATTATACTCAAAGTTTTCAAAATAAACATTATAATAATACTCAGGTATGCGTACATATTCGTTGCCCCTTGTTTTAAACGTGGTTCCTTTAAAGCAATTTCCCATATACACAAACACTCATTTATCATTGACTTCTATACTATTTGGGGGCTCATTTTCTCTACTGGAAAAACATCACCTTGATATATACTGCTCCAAAACTGTTAAGGGTCTGAAAAATGTTATAACTTTACGGCCCATACCACTCTATTCAGTGTATTCCTCCTAGTCTTGTATTTTGACTGGTCATCATCCTTTCGTGATTTCGGATTAGCTTGTTTTCCCCTTTACTCAAAGCTACCATTTTGAGAATTGAAGCCGCACAAGTAACTGATAGAATAAACTTGTGTATTCCTTAATTGAATAGCAGGTAAAACCTCTATAATTAATATTAACAGGTCCCAAAAGAGATACTCAATTATTGCTTCTAGGCGAAGGTAAGACAATGTATAAATTTTCGGTTTGTGTCTGGTTAGATTCGCCTTTGTATTTTATCACTATATTTTATTCAGCATGTATTGCGGTTGTTATATTGTTTTTTTTTCGTAAGATATGGCACGTAACCTTATCCAGGGCTAAAGATAAATGTTAAATAAGATCTATTTGCCAGGTAACGTCAGTGCTAACCTGTATGCTAAGAAACATTTAACATAGATACCAACAATATCTTAAGGGTGACTTCCAAGTCGGTTAGGTTTACCGATTAGAAGAGACGATCTCTCAGGGGTCACTAATCCAGGGTTCAACCACCATCGTCTCTTCTTGACTAGGTCATCTAGTGATAACCACTACACCCACTGGACTAGTCCATCAGCTAAAGCCCTGCTCTTTGTATAAGAATTGTCAAAACATCCATGTCTGCTGTTCTTGTTTCAGTCGATCAAGAAGATTGAAGGTAAGTACTTTGAATACATTATTCATGGTGCTTTGTGAGTCCGAAGTCTAAGAATAAAGAGGCTCCAATTTGCAATACCAAATTATCTGTAGTCTGGCAGAAATAACTTATGTTAATCTTTTGATGAAGAACATATGCATGTGGATCATGATAATTTGTACATATCTAAACATAGGAGTTTTTAAAACGTTGATATTCTTTCGGTTCAGTTTGATGCTGTTTAACCTGCCACTAAGAATCAAGAAATATTTTCTGCTTGTATGGATGTACTTTAAAGTTAATGATATAGCTGCGCATATTGCCTAAAGCATATCGGAAAACACTGCTTCTGTTCTTGTAAGAACAATAAATAATAATGAATTTAATAAGAATAAATTTAAAAAGAATTATGCAGTTTTTTATACGAGTGTTTTCTATCTGACATCTCCAGCAATATTATTTAATAAGAGGTCGTTCGCCAGCCAGACTATTGTTTGTAGCAAAGGCTGGTCCTTTAATTGATGTAAGTCACATTGATACAGTGACCTAAATTGGCCAAAGACGTGGCCTCTACTAATTCCTTTCGAAAACGTTCTTGGCTTTTAAATTTTCTATTTTCCTTTCAATTCCTTCATTTTAGAAAGAATATGTAGAGTACGATTGGCTGGAGCGTATTTAGAGTTTTGTTTCTTTCGGTTTGGAGTGCACTTACTTGAAGCTACCTCAAGTCTCCTATGTGAACAATCGTCTTGTTATTGTCTATTATTGACGAACAATCTATCTTGAAATGTAGTGTCTATGCTAATGGCATTAAGATCTCCCTTTTAGGACATACTACCGAAACATTGACTTGAACTACCATTTTAGAGTAGTGGTAGATGGTATGTCTGATAAAGACCCACCGTTTTCATTTATCACCTTAAATTTAATTTTTTCAGTAGATGTATTGGGTAACCTAGGACCATCCAAATTACATGTTGTGTGTAAGTTTGTGTTATTCGAATAGAGTACCATCTCTAGTATAATCAACGTTTTCTTTTTTGTATTATAACAATACACTATAATACCCTATATTGAAAAACCATTAATATTTACAGCATAATTTATATTGCATAGTGTTAATTATTGCCACATGTTTCTAAATATTCCTTTTTTGGCTAACAGTAAATAAATATAAATTTTTACTAGAAATCAAAATGATAATAATATATAACGCAATAGCTCATATAATTCGATGACAGACTGGCGTATAATACTCGCTTCCAGTAATATAGAAGAAAACAAAAGGGAAAAAGAACGGACATATAAGTAAAAAATAATTAGGTGAAGGGCGTTGATGTAGTGATACATACTGACCCCTTTTAACTTGCCCAATACCTCCTACAAGAGGGAAGGGCTGGCAGATTGATTACTTGACAGCTCTTGCAATTCTGGTGGTCGTTTTATTCAACCCACTAATTCAAATGGCTCAGTCGGAGAACCTAGGCATCTGAGATGAAAGTACGAAAAGCTCTCCTTAATGGGATAACCAGAATCTTCACATAACGACTTTGCAAGAAATAAAAGCAGAAGTACATTCTAAATTAATATGAAATGTACATCTGAGACAAACCTAATCTCAATGGCTGTATTCTACTTATATAGTGTCAACCCACTCGTCGTAGAAACTTCTCTCTGTCAGTAATACACTCGATTTCTCATCTTTGGCAGACCATATTGGATTTATTCATCAGTGTCACACATCTAAGTACTTGTGCCACAGTCCAACTAAATAACATCTGTTCTTGCACCACAGTACAACCAAATATCATCTGGTGTTATGCCACTGTGCGACCAAATAACATCTGTTCTTGTCCTACTGTTCAACCGAATCACATCTGTTTTAGAGCAACAGTCCGATCAAATAACATCAGTTCTTGTGTCACAGTCTAACTAAATAACGCTGTAGCAGAAAAGAGTAAAGAGGTAAACATTTCTCGTCTTGTCAGCTTAGTGTTCTAATATAAAAAGGTAACAGTTCACATTAAAATCAATCGTTTCTATAACTATTGAGAGATCTGGACCTTTTCTAATTAACCATTTCAGCCGTGAACATGAAAATCCAAATATAGTGCCAAAAAAACACACATTTATGCTTCTCAGAAATTGAAATTTGAAAGACACATTAAAATCTAAGACCAACCTTAGGAAAATAATATATGTATTTTATATGCTGAGTCGGATACTAAATTACGATGAAATCAAGTTTGTATAGTTTGCTTATGCAAAGTATCTAATCTGTCCTTTTGTACGAAATACTACATAAATGTTATACATACTACATCAAGAGAAAGAAACAAAAAAACTGAAAAACACTGACAGATAAAATAAATTTAGAAAGTTAATACTAAGAGTGCTACAGAATAGTTGTAACAACACTTAACTACACAAACTGTCGTAATTAACCAGCACTACAGAAATACTTTTTTCCCTTTTTTAAGTTCAACGATTTGTAGACCAGTTACTATACGAAAATATAAAAAATCAAAATATATTTAAAAAGCTAGCTTGGGGAGGCGCTCGTAAATACCTAATCGACCCTCTTCCCATTATATACAAATCAGTAATAAAAGCTTGGTTTACAAAACTGAAACGCTAACCCAAAATTCAACTTATTAAGATGAAAAAATTAGTAAGGCAACTATACATAAAATCTGTTTGGTCTATACCTTCACACATCGTGACTCAGTGACAACTGAGGTTACACACCATAATTTCACCAGACATGCACAAATACGTTTTCCCAGAGAGGTAAAATCTGCTAATTATACAAACTCTTTCTATGTCGCGAATTGTCTTCATAGAGCAATACCTTCTCATATAAAGTATTTGCAGCGTTCACTTAGCTTATACAAAAACCTGATGACCGCCTAGCTGGTGGGGGTAGGAGCTGATTACGCAGAGCTGCTAAATCCGCCCTGAATACGTTTGAATACGTCACATTGCTGTCTGACACTATCTACACAAGCACTGTGTTATAGCTGGTCTTCCCTCGTCTATACGAATAGTCAAATATCCAAAATGTCTAATTTTCACTTCACACATTAGTATAACAAATTTTCATTCAGTAAATTTTGAATTGGCACTGTTTAGCCTATTTGATATTGAATTTATATGATAAGTTTTATTATTTTCTATATTTTGATTTTTATACCACTTTTTAAATATATTTTGATTTTTTATATTTTCATATAGTAACTGGTCTACAAATCGTTGAACTTAAAAAAAGGGAAAAAAAGTATTTCTGTAGTGCTGGTTAATTACGACAGTTTGTGTAGTTAAGTGTTGTTACAACTATTCTGTAGCAGTCTTAGTATGAACATATATTAACCAATACTGTACATATATTTCTAATTTATTTTATTTGTCAGTGCTTTGTTGTTTTTTGTTTCTTTTTCTTTATGTAGTATGTACTAAGCGCATAATGTTTTAGTAAAATTCAGAGCCGCGCACAGGAGTAAACCCATGTGGCTCTTTATTCTTATTGTAATGTGTGATTACAAATAAATAAATATTTTCTGATTCTGTAGATCACGTAAACACGATTTTCTGTGGTATTCAATAGAATCGACAAGAATCAGCTATACTGTCACATCTTGCAATTGATAAACTCAGTGTAAATTACGAGTCGTCCTCAAAATCTAGCTGACAAGTTCCTCGTAATTCATTACAAACTCAAGTAGGCTCGGTACAATAAGTGGCGTCACTGTTATCTAGGTATCTCTACCGCGAGGCTGATGTATGGTGGGGGGAGGGGTAAGGGCAGTGAAAGGGAAGGAAGTGACGACTCCTGGGACACAGGGCCAATACTGATAAGACGGTGCTGTGCTGGGGTCAGCGCCTTATAGGGTCAACCAAGGTTGTCTTCGTTTCACGTCAACCTATAATAACTGTGTTATTAAAAAGTCCATATACCTATTGATGTATTTCCATACCAAACATACCATTACGAGATTCTGTAATAGCTTAACAAATGTTTGTTCCGTATTTACTCGGGAAATGAATGTGGTGATTACAAGTTGTATTATGATTTTAAATACGATTAACTATATAAACCAGTTATTGTACTTACCGAATGCAGTGCTTTTAAACTCGCACCATTCAGTACAAGTAATTGGGTAATATACATTACAAAGCAATTCTATTCCAAATGTTTTAACAGATTGTGACCAACACGTCTTGTGTGACGTTTAGGACAATTTCTACTCAGGTAATTTTTTACTCAGGGTCACTAAGTGAAATTACTTCTTTAAACTGACATTTAATTTTTATCTGTGTTGTTCCGTTATTTTCGGTTTTCAAATGAAAATTAATTGTGATCATGTAGAGGAGTTTTACGGACTTTGCGCACTAAACAGGAAGAAGAGTGTTCATATCTAGACTTCAAAAAAAAAAAAAATGTTTTAGAACATCATACTTGAAGTGAAGGAAAAAGTTATTAGTTTTAAAACCAGATTCGATATTTTAGATGTTTTAATCTTTTATTGTAATTATTCTTCTTATCCTAAAACCCATGGCATCAAAATGAGGCACTTGGGTAGTCAAAAGATAACCAGCAATAAATAAAAAATATTTTAAAATAAGAGTAAGCAGAAAAGAGCAGTGGGTACTGGTAACTGATTTACACTGCCTGGTTATGCAACGAGAGGAGACCAACTATTTCATGTCTAGTAGCCCGTTTTAAGCAAGAAATAACATCCTCAAATTGAGGATGCATTGCGTTTAACCGTGCATACCGACCATTCCATCCGTAATAACTACAATTATGTATAAGAGTTAATAGAAGGTTGCGAGGGCGATAATACTGTACCCTTCTCCACTAATTCAAAATCGTAATGAAAAGGAAAGTAGAAACGAAGAACCAGTTCCATTTCCGGCGTAGTATATCTTTATTTGCGATAGTATCTGTCTTCAATTAGTATCAAAATAGGCAACCAAAACCCTCTTGCAAAACACTTATTCGTCATACACGTGTTTCGGCAATAAGTCATGTTCAGTGTACATTAACCTCTAAGCAAATAATAAACAAATAAATAAACACACATGGACCATTTAAACAGCTAGTAACTTTATAATGACATAATTATTATTATTAGTATTCTATATTTAATTTTTTTTTTTCAAGAAGTAGATTTCTCTAATTCTTTATATTACCATACTTAAACTCATTGAAAAAACATGAACCAAAATGATCACAAACAAGAATTATACAAACGATCTTGAGTGTACAAAATTAATTGTAATGACTGTGAAAGCTATTATATTGGACAAACTTGGATAAATTTTAATAAAAGGTTTAAAGAACATATACAAGCTTTGAAAACAAATAATACGTCTAAAATAAAATCAAATTTCATTTATTAGAAACTGACCGTAAAACACAAATATTGAACAGAACATGGACATTTTTGATATCGAAGAGAAAAGAGAAAAACTATACACAAAAGAAAAATTATAAAACATATTTATCTCATTTATAATGAAGATCCTGAAAAATATTCTACATACGAGTAGTAATATGAAAAATAAGACAAATTCAATTTTTATAAATATGTAAATGTTAAATATAGAATACTAATTAAAACTACAATTGAGTTATTTTAAAGATAACATCTGTTTAAATGGTCCATGTGTGTTTATTTAATTGTTTATTATTTGCATTAAAGGTTAATCTATACTGAAGACGAGTAAGTGCCGAAACAATTGTGTGACAAATAAATGTTTTTCTTCAAAGTTCTTAGTTGCCTATTTTGATATCAATAGTGAGATAATCCTGAACCTTTTTCAAATAACCTTTTTCAATTTTATTGTTTAACACTCTTTTGCATTTTTTTAGCCACTCTAGAAGTCGTCAGTGCTTAAGAGCTGACTATACTAGTGGAAATCTTGATTTAACCCCATAAGAACAAGATAACCTCAAACATATTTAAACCCTTATTTTTAATTGAAGGTAGGAATAATTATGGTAACTAGAAGGATTAGCTAAGCATCCAAACGCATTTAATTTTTTAAATATTTTGTTTGTTGTGTAAATATTCAAGAGAATAAACTTTGCAACAAAATTGCTAAAGCGTTTGAATGCGTACTAATTGTATATTTATAAACTAAGGGTGTAAAAGTGTTAGAGGCTTAACATTGTTCATATGGCGTGAAACTGAAACTTGATTCAATACAGGCGGCGCTAAAACTTTTACCGAGGAATTAAGAATGAAGTTTCTCTTATCTCCACCATTGTGCTATAAGAAAAATTTTATTGTGCTGTAGGTAATAAAAAAGTAACGAGCTAAAGTTTAGTCTACTGGCATCTTGAAACAACAAATACAATAACTCTATTGCATACGTTCTTATTAAAAATTATTTAAGTTAAAACTTTTCCACTTGTAACGATGATATATTCTTATAAGTATATTAATCGTCTAATGGAAATTAGCATATTAATCTAATCTCGAGATTCGTATCAGAACAATGAATACAAAATATAACCAGAAAATACATTAATCAAAAGTATAGAACAGGCCTGAATTTGGAACTCAAAAACTTCAGAAACTTGCAAAGTATAAATAAATAAATTTTATTGATAACTTTTCTCCAATAGTGACAAAAGTGAAGCAGAATGAATATTTTTCAAGTTCGAAAGGAACTCGCAATTATGTATCAGTCAAATCATTTACCTGGCCTTATATCTAATTTGAAAAACAATTCTGTTCCAGAATCTTGTTCCTATATCACAAAGTATTTAGCAAATATATTTTCACAAATCGAAACTACAACCAGTAAATCTAAAACTTTACATACAATAAAAGGTATTTATTTCTACCAAGGACCTACCACAATTCATGCCCATCATTTCTGAACAAATTAACGTATCGATCTAGATTTCAAAGATGAACTAAGCCTGTCCTATAAATCAAATAAGAAAAGTGTTATTTTAGGGCGGAAGTGTTTCATTGCGGTTCTATATGACGCCACTAAACGTACGCATCTCCATAGCGAACCATTATCTATGTAGTCCACGTTCCTTGCAGAGAAGTTCTGATATGGTATTATCTCATAAACCATTACAGTCCAGAGAGATATGATGTAGCAATCGGATTCTGGCGATGTTGCTGTACCTTATGGTCCGGCTGCACGCAACACTTTCAATGGTTCCGGCAGTCAGTGAAGTGGGACTGTAATTATTTCCCACCAATGTATATTCCAATGTAATCGAGGAAATCTAAAATTGAAATAGGGTTACATCATTGTCAGTAACCCTCCTGTAGTTTCACGTTACGTCGACTTAAAGCGTGCAATAAAAGTGGTTATTTAACCACAAATGTAGAAACATTTTCACTAGCCCTTGTGAAAATATAACGTGATAAACGTTGAAAAATAGACAGGTGTACTCGTCCTCCACACACACACATCCTGGTAGATAGAGATATAGATACAATTTCACTCTCCTGTTGTGAAAATAATGTGTTAAAAGGCGAGAAATAAACAGTTGTACTCATCTCCTACACACCCATCCTGGTACACAGAGAGTTTTATAAAATTTCACGGTTTTTTTTGTGTGAAAATTATCTTTTAAAAGGTGAGAAATAGACAGCTGTACTCGTCTCCTACACACCCATCCTGGTATACAGAGGGTTAGATAAACTTTTGTCTGCCCTACTGAAGGTGAGAAATACAGGTAGACCGTTGTACTCGTATCCCACCTACTCATCCTGGCGACAAAGACAAAGATAAAATTACACTTTCATGCTCTGAAATTAATCTGGTATGTGGTAATAAATAACATATATTTGAATCAAATAAAATTTACATGAATTTGTTTAAACATAATTTTATGATCCTTTATAGATTATCTGATGAGACGTGCACATTTTTTCTAATAAAGAATTTACTTCTTGGTTTGTAATTTTACTTTAAATTGTCAGTATAAATAAACAGGTATACAGTTTCAACATTTGTTTAATCTCTTCAGTGAGCATATCATGTAAATGACAACTAATTTGAGACCTATCCGCTAACAATTGTTACGCACTACTATATTCATTTCATTTAAACTGTATCACTTGGCGCTTCCAAGTTCTTAATTTTTCAAGAGTTACTAAAACGTAACTGAAGATTTTATTTATAACTTAATTATTTCTTTACTCACATTTTCAAAATTGCTTTTAAGAACTGCATTTGCATTCGCGTGGTGGCGCAACGTTACTTCAGGGGACCGTAGAATCTTTCAGTTCCGGGAAATGACCACAATCATTCTTCCTAGTATCGTCCACAGGTTACGTCGGGTTATGTTGGCTATTTGCTATTTCAATTTCGTCATGAGGTCAACTACCGCGCAGGCGCACTCGGCGGGCAGGCGGTCAGGTGCTCCACTCCTGCCTCAGGTATCGTACCTGTCCACGGACAGTGCTCACACGCAAGCCAAGACGTTATCGACCAATTAACAAATCATACACTTTCACCAGAAGATCTATCTAGTAGAAGGCTGTACTTTATAAAAAAACATAGTAAAAATAACGCCACACCATGTATGTATGTGATACAATCATCACACATTAATATCGATCGATCATCGGGTTATCTTACTCATACTTATAACTAATTTCGGTAAGTCAATACGCTTTAAAAATTCGAGAATTTTCAAATCTTGTACTTTTTCATAGAAATCCACAATTTTCAGTAACCATTTGTATCGCATTTTATTTTAAAGGTCTTGATAAATGAAGAATAATGCTGAAATCGGAAGTCTCCAAATTGAACACATCTCACATAACGGTCAATTCAAGTTAGAGATTTACATTGTTTTATTCAAACCGTTCTTATTTCTATCAGAAGAAGTTGGTTTTATTATAACATTCAGATGTTAATGGATCGGTGATCCCATTTAAAAGCTTTTAGGTCTACCCGTCTCTTGATTTTGGAGGGCAGATGAGTCATTTTTAAACCCAACTAATACGTCTTTAAGTGATTTTATTACAAATTACCAAAAGAAATTTGATATTCTCAAGCCATAAAAACTTAAAGTGGCGAGGTGAGTCTACTGGGACACTTTTGGGGTGATATTCAGACTTCCCATCTCAATAACAGTACGAGGGCCACATTACATTTCCATTTAAACATTATTTAAATTTAGATTTAAGTTTACATAATCCTTCATCCTTAATCTCAATAAAAAATATGAGAGTCACACCTTTACACGTGGGAGAGCTTGTGACCTCACGGGCGAACTTTGGATCTGATTTAGAGATAGCTGAGGCTCGAATCTTGTCCATAGTCTAGAAATTAATCATCCATGAGAAAACGATATTACATAAAATGTCACATTATCTTTCAAAAGATTTCGTGTGCTTTTTTGCATCATGATGACAAGTACCGTTCGATGCTCGTCTCGATGGTTCTTTGCGGGGCTCACCCTTAGCCCGTAATGTTTCACTTTCGAGACTAGTAATGAAATTTAGTAATTTTATTTACTTTATTTTGCTTGCACACGATTGATAAATTAGATTCGCTCAGTTTCATTGGCGGGGGTGTTTGCGGTGTAGCATAGCGTAACAAGCTCTAAGAAATGTTCTAAATACACCATATTTACTACTTGGATTTACATATCACATATGCTATAAACATTTACCTTTAGCAGTTTTTATAGTTTCGGCCCTGAAAATATGCAATTAAAAATTGTATATGGACAAGAGTTATGAGATATCTTCTATACTAATCGCACAGTTGTATTTAATCATGTTTTACACTGTTACACATATCTTTGTAGTTTACTGCACTAGCCATGACTTGTGTCATAACTTTGTTGTACCTCGTGTTCTGCACCTATAATAACATGACAGTCACGTAATATAGTATAATGGTCTCTATGTGTTTTTATTTTTTTGTACTCCGTTTTAGTTGGATTTCCTGTCTAAGACAAAACTATAAGAATAATGTGAAATGAATTAATAAAAGAACTTTCAGTGTGTATACGTACTACTTCTGTAAAACTTTATATATAAGAGATATCAGTCAATTACTGAGAAGAATGGCTTCAAGGCCGCGCGGTTGTTTTCCATTTACGGTTGAATCGATCACCACTTATGATCAATGGTTGGATTCAACTACTGTTTTTCTTATTTCTTGTCTCAACATTAATGCCAATTGGCACTGATTGGATAGAATCGTTAGTTTTATCTGGTTCTTTTTCAATTCTATATGCTTGCTTTTTCATACGTTTTAAATAATACAGCACAATTGACTATTACGGTAAGAAATTCTTACACAACACCACATTCTCACATTGTATGTATGTATTTACTTCTATTGAAATGCTCCTGAATATTGTGTCTTAAACCCTTCTCAAGTTGTTACTAATTCTTAAAGTGAACGAGACCTGTTAAATTCATAAAATACGGCACTTTTGTGAGTAAAAGGATTTGAAACTTACTAATTTGACCTACACGGTTGTAGCACTTAAATACTTCATTGGTGTACATTATCACAATGTTTTATATATGTAGGTACTGTACATGAAATAGACGACATTTGAAAGACGTTTATGACTCATGTATTTATTGTTCAATTACGTGAGAGAAAATTCAGAAATAAAATGATGGAAGACAGTTGTTGTCCTTATTGATCAGGTTAAGAAACTGTGTCGATGTTGAAGAAACTTGGTACTGATGTTGAACACCAAACATCACCAGACAGACATCACCAAAGGCCACTCCATCAATCAGAGAACAATCTTCACTTGAGTAATTCTCGGGCTTATACAGTTACTCTATAGAACAATAACAACGTCTTTTGCAAAAGATTCTCAAGTCGATTCGGAATTGTTGAGAAAAACACCAAAGGTTAAAATGGATGCTGTTATCCTACATAACACTATTGTAACATATTATATTTCTTCATTGACGTAAAATCCTTTGCAAATATAGTAAATTAAATAAACATTACATGAATATCATGAACTCAGAAAACTTAACAATAATAATAATAACAACTATTAGATTGTCAACAATAGTACAACGATAATAAATAATTTTAAATATCACTTTCATAATGAAAAAAAAAAATACTACGATAATTTAACAACACATTCATGCTGTATCGTAATCAACTCAACAACGATGTAACAATGAATAGTTTGATTTAAATCGTAATTAAATTAAGAGCATCACTGATTTTTTTCAAGACCTGTCCATAGGTATGAGAATACTAGTACAGAATATATGTAATCTTGGGAGGAAAAGATTGCTGATATGGTGTTGTTCTATACGTAGACATTTCATAGACAAACTCTAGTGAACATTTCTCTAGATCTATTTACAAATGGGATGCGGAAACTTGCCCAATTGAAGAATTACGGGCATATTAACTGAAACAGGCAGAGTATATAAAGCTTCGTCTTAGCTCAGATAACATCTTCAACCATTGAAAAGACCGTCACAAAGTGTATCCCACTGCAGGGTTTTTAACTCACCCACATCGGTCATGCAAATAGGACGGTTTTCAATTTCTCAGAAACAAATACATTATGTTTATAGATTTTGTAAATCGGCACTAGGTAATCAGTTAAATCAACTCGATCTGCCATAAACTTACAGAATATTAGTTATCCTCATTCACCAACAGCTACTTGATCAACCTCTATTGAACAAAGTTTTTTTTATTGATATCTAATAGTGTACAACTAGAACTACACGTATTATGATGTTAAGACGTGGAAAAGATTATTGAAAAGACTGTTTGTAAAATATGTATGCTTTCATGTGTTTTAATATGTATCGCGCTGACAACATACATTACAGAAGGTGACAGTAAATGGGAATGATGGAATCGAAATAACGGATCAGAGAAATAAGAACGCATATTTGTAAATTTTTAGTATTGTAATTTGTAATGTTATTGCTCTACTGAGAGATAACATTAACTTATATACAACACTCCCGGCATCTAAGTGCACTAGGTGTCCGGAATAATCTAGATAAATCATATTCCATGAAATAATCCAGGTATCTTATCAGTAGTACTCAATATAAACCATCCCATCAGCTCTCTTAAGAAGAGTTCAAATACAGAATCGTACTTACAGTTATCTTTATTATACACAGTAAGTTTGTTCTCACGACAGACAAAATCCTGCCAGGTTCATACAATGTATAAAATGTTTCCAATTAATTACATAAAATAATGTTCATGTAAATGGAACAGATATTATCATGCTTAATCATACCATTTTAATTGGCATTTTGCTCATGGGTTTTGTCATTTGAGGTTACGATTACATAGAATAGTTATCAAATTCTGATAGTAGAACGCATTATATAAAAGTGACCAAAACTGAGAAATTTATTCATTTATTGGATCTTTGAGAAAGAAGATAGAGGTCATATGTAATATGTTTTTGGTGGACCGCTTCACGAGCATATTTTTGAAACATTGAACACTGCTTCTCTCAATTTGAAAGGAATTCCAATCAGGGCAATCACATAACCCCGAAACTTACCAGTTCCAGTATCGTTTTTGTCAGTCAGGAAGTATCAAATATGAATCAGATTTGAAAATAAAACTGTTTAGTTACCTCCTGTTTTACAGTTAAAATAGAATGATATTTTAATGTATATCCAAACATGAATTACTTTAAAAAAATTAATTTACTGTGTACAAAACAGACACAACACCTTTACAGTTATCCAATTTAATACTACTAATAAAATGTAACATTTTAAAATAAAAAATCTCACTTTAATTGCTCCCGTTTGAAATGACTATAACCACTTTTCGCCTTGACTTTTAATTAACCTTGGCTCCATTAAAAAAGGGCCTTAGTAACGTTAAGAATTTACAGAGTTTTAGAATTTTTAAAACCCGTTGAAATTCAGTAACATGCACGAATATCACCTTTAGCATAAAAGAGAACTGCAGACTTCTAAAAGGTTTGGCTAAGCCACGGCCTGTTAGGCAAGGCGCGCGACGGGACGATGGCTGCGGTGGTAATGACAGCTGCAGTTCAATGGTATGGACCACTGGGTCATGGTCAGGCAGCGAGTACGGAGCCAGTCAGGGGCGACAGACATATTTATCATCATTGTATTTAAAAGCAGATTGCATCAAACCTGTTCGCATATTACACAAATTCCTCAGGATCTACACCATTCAATATACGATCTATATCAAATTTAAAAGTCTCAGATGGATATAAAATAACCCTTCGAAAAGATTTGTAGGGTTAGTAATCTCTGTACTGTAAAGTAGCAAAGTTTATAGTACATAGCATAGGAACAATTGTATTGGATAAACATACAGTATGAAGACATTGTTAACCATCAGTGTAGTTAAGTGAAAGTTTGGTTCATAAACATTTTAAGAGTCCTGTATAAGTTTGTTGATATTCTATTTTAATAATGAAGTCAAATAAAAACCGACTTTGGATGTATAAAAAAACAAATATTTTACTATTACCAAACATTCGATTTAATTAAATACACTTCCTACATCACATTTTCTGGTAACTCCTAATCATGGCTATTACATGAGTAATAACTTGTGCTGAAAAGTCATCATTAATTCATGTTTTATTTGTTGACCAAGCAGTTGCAGTCAGTTCAGTGTTATACTAGGGAAACGCGGACATTGGGCTAATTTAAAATACAAGATTTTGTGTTATATATTCACAACTCTAAAAGAGCTCAGCAGCAGTCAAGATATCAATGAATTTATCAGAGGGCCCGCGGACCACGCTAATTTCATTGAACAAAATAATAATATAGTAAACAATGAAATGAACCGGTGAAATATATAAAAATATCAGATAGACATAACTTATTATAACCTTATTTGTGAAAAAGTAAAATCATGTTTTATTATTATTATTATCATGATTTATAATTTTATTATTATCCTGAACAATAATCCAGGGTAATTATATATTACAGACAATAGTTCCAATGTATATGTGGGGCATGCTTTTGCTTGATTTTCTGAAAAAAAAATAAAAAATATATATATATATATATATATATATATATATATATATATATTGTACAGACAGCGTCTATAAAACTACGACAGTAGTTGGTAAAAAGTTACTACGCAAACAGTAACGTGAATAAATGCTTAAATTATGAGTTTTCTGTTAATATTTTGGAAAATCCCAGATAATAAAACACTGCACACACTGTAAACCAGTTTAGAACAGCCTTCATGATAACACAATGATGCCAAAAATATTATTTGGTAGATTTTCTGATTAGGATAGAAGCTGAGGAAATTCCTCATTGCACTTAGTCCAAAAATTTCATTTCCGCTTGCTTCCGGAGGAACAGAATATTTAGGATTGGTAAGACATTTTATGTACATATTAACGATGTATTTGACAAAAATGTATATGGCAATGGGCTTTGATTATAGGTTTAAGTGTTTTATTCAGTGTATTTTTTAAATTATAATGTACTTGAACCCTATAGTATTTACAACTCTTCTTATTTAGTGTAGTTATACTAGATAACCTGTAAGTATTATGACCAAAGTCCATGTGAAAATGTTTTTAACTGAGAATACCATTGGACAAAAACGACATTTCCTTTATTATCATTATTTACAAGGGGGTAGGGGCCGCTTCCTGTCAACATTCCATAAGGGGAGGGGTAGTAATCTTAATATCTCAATTCATGTCACCTTGGAAGAAGGGGAGTCTGTTTCAGCCTTTTCCAGTCAAAGCAGGCGGGTGACAGCAATCCCCCCCTCTTGTTTTGGTTAGCAACAGCCTTTATCACTAACGGAGTTTCACCTACTGCAATAGTCATCCTCTGCAGTAAAGAACCTCTTTTTACTCCAATATGTCGATATTTGCGGTTAGTGATGTACCACCCCTGGACATCTATAGGGTTGCCCAAATGTGACACAACAATATACATCCAAATAAGGCAAACACCTCACTCATCGCTAATATTTTAGTTTCCCACTAACTTATAGAACTTAAAGAAGTATATTGGCATTAAAGGAAAATAAAGTACAGGTGTTACGTTGTACCAAATATCCGTGAAAAACGCAACAAGATTTTGAGAAAATTTTGTCAAGTACATAACAAATATATTATTTTTCAATTCGATAACATACGTTACCTCCTTTATTGGCCTGATTCTTATAAAGGTCTAGATAATATTTATTAAGAGCTTTTGAGGAAATAAGGAGGAAATTTTTAACTCTCACTCTAAAGAGTAATTATTCTCCAGTGTTATAAACTAACGATAACTTGAAAATGTGACTAGATATGCAACATTGCAAAAGACAACACTGTTTTATGACTATTACAGCCCCACTAAATAATCCTTGAAACCTCCTGGCTGAGGAGCTTATGTAGCGGCTAATTAGTCATATTATTAGTGAAACCGTTAAAATCCGCAAAGCCCCATTTGAACTTTTGTGATGAATTGTCTTTAATAGCTGACCGTGTATATATTTCTAAACCAATAACAAAGTTTCTATTTAGTTGCTCGATACATCAATCACTAACCAAACACGATTTCAAATACCACTACTGTACATTAATTACTGTGTCATGTGGATGTGTTTTCGGAATCACTATATTAATTGCGGAACTTATAATACTTTTCGTGGTAATAAGGTATCTACGTATGTATAACCTAATAAGAAACGGCAAAACTGTGACTGGCAGCATATAATAAATTGTCTGCGTCTCGAAAGAACAATACCTGTTAAAGTTTTGACAACTACTGTAGCCAAATCGCTGTTCAAGTCAGTTTGTATAGACAAAATGTTTGGCTCATTCTTTGGGACTTCACAACACACACATTTTATAACTTAAAAAAATATACATCTTCAGGACGAGATGGAATGCAAACATAAAATAGGGATTGAAATGAATTGTGACGATATGTTTCATGATGAATACAGTTAAGGCCAATTAGTGTCCACCTAGCATTGATTTTGGATTCTAGAAAATGTAAGGTCATAGAGCCGTAGTCTTTCCCTGCTTACAAACAGATCTCGAGAGAGGACCTTTTACGGAATCTAAAAGTTCGGCAGCCGTATCATAGGATTTATTTTTAATTTAGGTGTTTTGATCTTATAACTTTTCAAGGTGTTGCCTGTTGAGGTGCTGCTTTGTTTAAAGGTTACGTTTTCGATTAGTCGTAGACGTTACTTCTACTAGTTTTCCAGTAGTCTGAAGGAATTACAGCTTTTATAAAATAAAGATCTGTGAAGGATTCTGGTTTACCGATAGTTAATGGTAATTGTATTTTCAAATTGCAACAGCATGAGTACAGACATTTCTCATATTCAACAGGATATTTATAGAAACAAAACTTCGCCATAATGACTAAAATTGGGGCTTCAGTAAAAGAGAAACTTTGATTTTTTTATAGTCTATATTTCCTCAGGTAAAATGCCTTTTTTGTAATACTAGTATATTTGTATATTTCAAACTATTCTTATTCAATCGCCAGACAGCTATTTACCTAATTTCAAACATTATAAACAGTGGTTTGCAGACTCGATTCATGAATCTTTTTACAAAACGTTTATGTGTTGTTCCACGTGTGGATCGACAAAGGGGATGTGGGAGCGCACCAAATCGTCTAGGGGCCCCCATCCTCGTTCTAGAGCGATACAGTTGTTAGTAAACATGTCACGCTTTAGACACTATCCTTCGTCAGAATATAAACTAGATGCCACACAAACACAAGCCCTATTACGATCAGTCATCACTAAAAGTGTCAGTGCTGAATTTCCCGTTATGACAGTATGCCTTTAATAAACTTACAATAAATTTATATCTCTCATATGTTACATATTTAACCAACTAATAACCCAAATTTTTTTTACAATACAGTTAGTTTTATATTCAAAGTGATGTTCTCGAATATGTCTATGTGGATACATTGGAACGTACATACATAATAACATACATGATAATAACCAGCAATATTTCTAGATATCAGTGACTATCACGTGTGAAGCTCGTATTATCTCTACCTATTTACTAAAAGCGATTCCACAATAACTGTAAACAGTGTGAACAGTGTGTTTTTCTAGGAGGGTGTACTTTTTGACCTAGACACTAGTGTATTTGTATGTACCTATTTAGAAACCCATAAATTAGATTTTCATTTGTGTTACTTATTGCTTTTATCTACGAAGATAAATAAATATTTATGAAATAAATAAAACACTTGTTATAATATTTTGTATTGTGATTTATCAATGAATTTGTTACGTTCATTAGAACTAAAACAAATCAAAGATGTTTTCCAACAGAAAGTAGCAAAATGTCCTTGCACAAAAGATAGTATTAGTTGGAACGCTGTATTAATTTACATAAATATTACTGATTATTCACCTTTCTTCACCAGGTTCTTCAAATTTATGCCTCACAAAGATTTAAGCATCGATTATACAGACAAATATTCAGACAAAATTGAATCGAGTTTTCTTATTTCAAATGAGACTGCACCTAAGTATATGTGCTATTTATATATTCAAGTAATGAGATTTCTCGTTTAAAAAATATTTTAGTTTTTCTTACTAAACATCTTATTAATATTTTGTTGCTAAACTTAAAGAAAACTTCACAATCTGTTGATGGATGTATGCAATATCTTATTTTCTAAACCGAGGTATGATTAAAACTATTATGTCATTATGAATTCCAGACACTATATTTTTGCAACTTATTATATTTTCTTGTTGGTTATATAACTTCGAATAATAACAACGGAGTCAATACATGTTTCTTAGTCTAATTTAACTAGAGCATTGTATCTATGCCAATAAATTTTGCGTTACAAGGTTCATTGTTGTACGGAAGATCACGATTCTGCCACCCCGCCTGAAGCTATGATTGTATCCGTATATGGTACAGACGATCTGTGAGCACGTCTCGCACCATAGCCACGCGTCACTTCGCGTCGTGTCGCACCGGTCCGACTTTATCTCGCTCTCAAGGTGTGTCAGCGATAGCTGAGTGACACAGCAACACTTCCTGTATACTGAACCACTATCATAACAACTCTTTCATGTGGAAGTGACGTAACCCCACTATGTTGATATGTCTCGTCGGATTGCTATAATTTCCACTTAATTCAGCATCACTCATCACGGTTTCTACCTAACTAATTGTGTTGACTAAGTAAATATTCTCAGAACTCTAAGTGATTTTCTGCATAAGTGAGTTCAATTTTCAACCCACTGCTCGTGGAACTGGTATTTCCTACTTAATCTTAAATTATATATTTTTAAACTCTGCATATTTTACCAAAACTAATCACGATAAATAAATAAATTAATACTGTTCGAGGCTATTTTCGATGTTTATGGAAATTCGTGAAGAACTAAAAAACCATATAATAGTATGAGTTCAATCATTTAAATTCGCGTGATGTGTAACAAGTGAATGTGTTTGTTTTGATTTTGTTATTCCTATTCTTAGAGCTTCTACAACTTGAACTGCGTAATTCACGAGCGGATAAGACAATATTAAAACGCCACTATCCTATATCAATATGTTGGTACGTAAGGTACCTCATTTGTTAACAATACCAGGGTTTATGTTAAGTTTGATGTTCTGTTTAAGCAAGTTTAACTAAGAAACAAAGTTTCTTCCAGTTACGTAGTGACGTGTGGTCATAGTAAAGATTGCAGGTAACTCTGAGTAGGTTGCGTTGCGGAGAAGCCGCTGGGGCACAGACCAGACGATAAGGAGGTAAGGTGATGGCGGTAAAGATTCAGGAGAAAGCCCCGGACAAGGGCAGCAGCAAGGTGACGCCAAAAATGGTAGTGGGTATAAATAAACGAACTGTTTGTAGACGCTAGTAAAGGCTACATCGAACACAACCTTCTAAACTTCAAGGTCGACTTCTTGGCCGACACGTAACTTCCTTATAAGCTTAGTCCTTATTACCGTCTGGCAGGGTAGAGGCGCGGGAGGGCGCGAGGTGCGCGGGAGATAAGTATGGCCTGCACTACACTCCTCACGTCTGGCCGGTAACTACAGTCTGAGGGGGCGTATGGGCAAGTAATCTTCCAGACCAGAACTACATTTCACCCGATGCAAATAGTCTCTTTTATCCATAACTCTCTTGGCCGGTGAGATATATACAACACCATTGTTTTATTTTTGATTGAGAAATGTACAGTAGATTATAATATTTGACTTGAATATTGATCAGATGTAACAAACCACTTAAATGTTGGTAATGGAGATTTACATCCCAAAAAGGGGGCAGGACATCTCACAGACGATTACAACTATAGGCCTGTAGAAAATTACTACTTATAGACTAATTTAAAATTACGTTCACAATAATGACAAATGCTGGTTCTGGGTTTACAATGTGGAAGATGTTTAACTTGTCATGTCAAAATCGGGGGAATCATGGTGTACATATCTTATATGAGCATCTCACAGTATAAAGCTCTTGCCGTGGGGTGCCCTCTTTAACAAAATTGCTATTTGGAACTTACTGGTAAAATCATTAAATAAGACATATTTAACGACAAATTACTGGATATAATATATATGATACATAAACAGCAACCTTATATTAAGAATTTTTTCCAGGATTTTCCTGCCCTTGAAATGTAACAAATTTTAATTTTGTCGGCTATGACTTCAACAAAAAAGTTAAAATAGTAGATTTCCTAAATTACTGTGGTGGGATAAAAAATAAACTCCAACAAAATCCTATCACATGATCAAAATGTGCAAATTTATTTCTCGAGGAATGAAGCGTGGATGAAACGAGCGTTATCGTTTATCAAATCCGGTGGAGGAGAGGAGGACTGGAAAACATCCAATGGAATGTGCCAACGTGTTGAGCCTCAAACTGTACATTAATGGAAATAACTGTAATATTGAATGTATGTGTATAGTGAAATTAATCATTGATGATTTGTCTACTAGGATTATTGTATGTATATTTGAAAATTATTCTAGTTTTAAAGACACGGAATTAAGTATAGTTATTAATGGAAATATGATAGTTTATGTTTGTGGGTTAGTTATTTGAGAGGATTTTTTGGTGCCAACTTCGCCTTTAATAAAATCACTTTTCAGTTCATTTTATTAATTAAATATAACCAATAACATCCAGAATACCAAAATTTAGCTGCTTTAAGAATTCAACCGGTTATTACAACAATAATATTGTTAGACAGTTCAAGTCAGAAACTTCCAGTCTTTTTACATCACTTACAAACAAAACTACGTTTTGCATTACAGTTGGTTTAGGTGTTAAAATACATATATGATCTCGGAAAATATATAATTTATTTTTCTAAGCCTTTCACTACTTTATTCCTGTCATACTTAAAATTTCTCAATCCATTTTAAAAGAGAGAAATTAGGTTGTGTTCTGGTACAGTACAAATTGGCAATCATTTCCTAGACTGTAAAAAGTTAAATATTCAAAGAATGTTCCGATACACACTATTTGCTCCCACTACTCTCAATTCATTTTAGTTAAATTTTCGATGAGCCGGTAGTAAATATAATACGGCATCTTGTATTTAACTTTTAAAACTTGATACTGTCATCATCTTTCAGGATGGTTTAAATTGTTTCATTATTTATTGCATTCGTCTAATCATGGCGTTTAAAATTGTAGTCTAAATTATACGCTTAAAATGGAGATCTGAAGAGATGAAGAGCTACTAACACACGTGTACTCGTGCTAGGGGAACGCTAGGCACACATGTGCAACCTTTTTTATGATAAGAGAAGAGTTGCAAGCCTGACAATCCTGAATCCTTAACCCTAAAAGTTAAATTAAGTACTTAGTTTACACTTATTTAAAAAGTTACGACGCGTAGTGCTTATTACACTGAAAGGTAATTGCTGGGTGCTGCTTGTGAGTATTATAATGCTTTTTGTGGATATATGAGTTATTTGATAGTGTTAAGATATTAAAACCTATAAATACGATCCTTTAAAACATATTAGAGTAGTATTAATATCATACAATTAGACATTTAAGTTTCACAATATAGTAACTCATACCGTGGAAATTTACGAATACTTATACTTACGAAATGAAATGTATGACGTATTATTTCATATTAATTATATATTTATGTTAGGCTAAGCTACCAAACAACACTCTTATTTTATAAAGGCACTAGTAATAGAGTAATTAACTGAACTGAGTGCTTATCCTGTGGTCACGTGAATATAGTAATGAAGTAAACAACTCATTGTTATAGTTGCTGAGTAATTGCTATATTTGTTATAGTTGCTGGTTTTCACAATTCTTTTATACTTTGAATAGTTGAATAATGAATGAAAACAACTGTTTTAACATTTTACCTGAAAATCAAGTATTTATTATTTTTGTAATCTGAACTTTTATTTGATTGACAATATTAAAAATGGAAATTTATTAGAGAAAACGTAAATTTACCCGTATTTATCTAGGATCCGAACACATGAATGTATATATATATATATATATATATATATATATATATATATATATATATATACAATGTTTTTTATAACGAAATAAAGCCACGATATTGTTATACTGAAAGGATTCAGAATGTCACAATGTGCAGTGGGAGAGCTGAGTGCCTTGCCTGAGGCTTCAGCATCCGCCTCATCTCGCCTCAGCAATATTCAAGAGCATCCTTAAAAACCTATTCATCCCGTGACCCAAATTAAAGATCCGCATATTTTCTCGTTAGCAACATTCTCAAAAACGTGACGGGACCACCCACCGGTGCCTATTGTTCCGTGCTTTAATTCTCAAAAATGATATAGGTCTAAGTTACATTTCGTAAATAGAAATAATACAAAACATTGAACTCTTATTCGAATTCAAAATACATTATGCCAGTTTTTTACACTCTTAAGTAATCTTTGGTACTTACGAAACAATTTTTTCGATAAAGAGATAATGTTCAATTTGATTGATTGATTTATTAACTGATTGAGCAAATGTTGCCTGCATTATTTTTACGAAGGTACAAATTATCGTGGCAATGTAGGCCCCTCAGGCAATCTTGCACTGCTGGGACGATAGGTGCAACATTTAAATTTCACTCGACCTGAAAAACGTGTTTTACAGTGTGATTGTAAATGTATACTCTGTGCACTCTTTTCGAGCACCGTCTCAGCTAGTGTCCCTAAAGTCTTAAAAATATGATTAAAACGTAGATGATAATATTCCTCTTCTCTTAAGTAAGGGTTTATTGAAAATAATGCACAGTATTTGTGGAAGCAAATCAAATGTTTATAACCATATTTTATTGTAACCAACGCGTTGCGATAGTTATAGAAACCAACACGCACGAATCAGCTATTGGCAATTACGTAATCAAAATCATGATCTTGAAAAAATGTTTCCCACTGTAAAATCCCTTTTCCCTGCATCACGAGTTATGTATATCCTTCTTTATATAGTCATCATGACTGTCTGGCCATTTGGTCTAACCTTACAACTGTTACGCATTACTTCGTGCATGAGCCATTCTCTGCACTTGTTTTCAGATTGACCACCAAAACAGTATAGACATAAAATAACTTTGGCTTACTTTATGTTTCCACGAAAAGGGATTCCGCAATGGCTGGGACATTTAATTGAGTCATTGCCGGAAAAGGAACGTTTTATTTTGTTTACTTAACTGTTTTTTTTTTTTTTTTTTGCTCATGTAGTATCGTAGACTTACATTCATGATAAATTTAAAAACTTCTTTTATTTTAGGAAGCTAGCTATTACAGTTTAAATTGTTTACAAAAGCAAACACTGACAAGTAACAGAAACTTCTCAGATTCACTTCTGAAAAGAGGAACAGCCTCAATATATAAGATGAACCACGTGTCACCTTCGTGCTTCTTTAAAATATAAATTGGTCAAAACAGTAAAATAGATATCCGTGCTACTCCTGTTGCATTAACACCGCAACTGAAAGGGTTATTATTCCTCTTGAAAGGAGCGCAAAGTAAGTTACCTAGTTATACAAGTTATTTTTAACATATTAAATAGTAGAACTTTAAGACTGGGTGTTCAAGTGATGACTATGAAAGGTTCAAAAAGTAAAACAGGAATATTAAAACAATATTAATATATGACGTTAGGAAATTCCTTAAAGATTACACGGTATTAGGGAAACATGTAGTATCGTAGATTTAGACTCATATCCGTATACATCATAGTCTCCGTTGAGTTTGTAAAGATAACTTCAATATATGAATTTACTATGGAGTCACAAGACAAATCATAACAAAATTTTAAAATAGATCTCTTCATGAAATAATACCTTATTGGTACCTAAACTAAAAGACTGAAATAAATACTCCACATAAAAGTTCCTAGTGCTTGAAGACAACTTACATGCTTGGAAGATTGGTAATCCAAAATAGCACATGAAATATTTTCATTTCATCGTATAGTTCTGTCAAAATTTGTTATATTATTATTAAAAAATAATATGTATCTAGGATTTAACGTTATATATTTATGATCGTTAAATAATAGACGAAATGTTTTCTGTGATAACTATTATCAAAGCACTCTACAAATGTTACCTCGGGAAGTGGTCTTAAAAGTGGTGAGCTTGTAGAGTTGTAGTACGGTTAAATTGTGCTTATCTATGAACGCTACCTGTACATGTTACAAAAGTTACCTTATTAATAAATTAATAATTTACCCCTTTTCACATTAAGTGTTGACGCATTTTAGTATGACCGAGTTGGATGCTTGCAAGAGGAATAATAATGTGTACACTATATCGCATTTGTAAATATTTTATATTTCATATTATTCGTTCTTTTCAGAGCTCACACCACGTTAACTGAGGAGACCGCACAGGACTAACAGCACGTGGGCTGAAGACCCGTACAGGACTAATGGCACGTGACCAAAAGGGCCGGACAGGACTAACACTGCTGACACGTGCGTTTAGAGAACCGCTTAGCACTCACGAAATGTAAGAATAAGGAGGGGGCGTTCAAATAATGATGAAAATGTGGTATTTTATGCCCAATTCCCTAAAGGAAAACGGCTTTCCACTTAAAAGTTTTGTTTACTGTGTAACTTTCAAATAAAAAATTCTGTCAATTACAAACATTATTACCCAGAATTTCAGTACTATCTCTCAACGTATCCTCGAAGTCGTGGTCACTTTTATTCTATTACAGTACTCAAAATTATTTTAATTTTGGTACGTGTGTCATAATTTTTGAACGCCGTGGCATATAAATGTTTTTAGGTAGGAAGTATTCCTTTTTAGGAGGCTGGTTCTTATTTGTGTGATTTATATTACGATCAACAGCGACTGGAATAAATAAGAAATTAAATTGAAAAAGTAGGCATTTGTCTCATTATTGCCCAATTTTCATTCACCAACTCCCAAGATTTTATAGGATAACCTCCGAGATAACCCGTTTTATAATATTCCGAGAGAAGTTTCACCAAAAGTGATTAAAAAGATATTCGATGTTTGCAACCGTAAAATATGATTTAATACCAAATTGGAATAATTCTAGTGTGCCGTCTACCTGGCGTACCTACTCACTCGTCGTTACCATTCCGATCTGCATCTTTATATTTCGACTGCGAATTTCACCAATTGTTTATATCAAAAATGTGTTGGTATTGTTATTAATTAACTCTTAGCTTTAAACATTGTTTTCTAGATTTAGTTTTTAATTAGTTATTTACAAGTATGTAATGGAATTCACGTGTCCTGCGAGTCTTGAAGAACAGTCAGCGAGGTAAAGTGTTAAAGTGTTAGGGACAGGTCGCTGATTGATTTGCGACGGACTCCAAACTGTCTGCCCACGGCCCTGGAGGTGACCAATACAGTGCCACCCGCTCTTCTTGTTTGCTTCACCGAGATTACATACGCAATGCATATTCATAGATGTTGTTATCCAGACCGACACGCCCACTCCTACATCCTACAAACACTTTTAGACACTGAATAATACAGCTTAGAAATATTGAGATACGCTACAGAGAAAAGAGAAAGGCGACGAGAATTAAATTTCGAAAGTCAAATCAAAACTTGTCCAATGACACAAAGAATACCAATTTACTCTAAGCTGTATCTAAGTATGGCAACTAGTCTCCGTTTTAGTCCTTTGCAAATAACGGAAGCAGACGCATTGAACGAAGATGGTAACTTTTAATATTGAATTACTCGTGTTAATAATAAGGCTTAAGTAGTCACATTACTGGCGAACTCAATGCAAAATACCTCAAAACAATGAGTTTTAAGACTTTCTTCTTTGCCTTCTATTTTATGAATGAACACAAACAAGCGTCGTAACTTTTTATGTTAATTCTACTAGGCGAAGCAAAGTGGCCTTATAGTTCAAAAAATATAAAGTTATGTTGTATAAATTTTTGTACTTACAGTATATTTACAGCATTGACAGTAAGGACCGAAATACGACGACATTTTCAAGAAATATGTATTTTTAAATGTTTTTTTTTTTTTTTGTAGAATAAGGCATGATTATTATTCGACTTTCCCAAAACGCATTGTGTAATATACAAAACTAAATCCAAAAATATGTTCAATATTATGTTTAAGATTTAATAAATACCTTACTTCTAAATGTAAATCTGATCGATTTATCAGTGTTTGTATGTTATTACTTTAACATATACTATTTAGTTATTAAAATACGATATTATTCAAGCTATTGGAACTTTCCATAAAAAGTCTACCTTAGCTTACATTGATTGTTTTGTGTGGTGCTTTACTTCAAAGAAATTACTAAATTATTAAGCTAAAATACCACTCAAAATAATGTTTTAAAAATTTGAATTTTTTGCAGTGGATGACTGTTTTAAATCATGCATTAAGCCCATGACTCACAAACATAAATAATAGAATTTCTAAAATTCACCTAAACCAATTATCAACGGCTAGCTCTTCAATGACAACAGTTTATTTCTTAAATATTTCAATAACTAATAATTTTTCAAAAACGTACAATTGAAGTTGAATTGTGGCCAAAAATTAATTTTATGGTAATTTCAACGCAAGGTCAAAATGTTGAACCTTTCACACGGAACTGTTTTATTAATAGTTGCTATTATTAAGTTCCTCATCCGTGTTTTTAGCAATATAGTTAAAACGCTAAATGATAAAGTGTTTATTAGTTCTTTATTCTATCAGCTTACCATAACCATCAGGCGCGGATATAATAGCTATATCCGTGTCGGTCAACGACAAAAACGGACTGAACTTTCAACGAGTGTCGCTTTTTTTACAGCGAATTCATAAATCGATTTTATGAAAAGCCTTTTAAGGACATTGGCTGTGGGCTTCCTGCCTATAAATATAAACTATAATAATTTTGGTTTTCGTAATATTGTCTCAGCTTTGTCATTGTTAAACATGTAAATTTAGTATATTTGAATTATTTAATTCTCGCTTAACACTACACAATGTTTGTAATATTTGTCTTGGATTTCAATTGAATGATTATATGATGCGTGTATTGGTTGCAAACGTTCGTGAAGTATTTCAGAAGACGGGGACTGTGGGGCAGAAACAAGGATACAAGTTTATCATAAGATATCGTAATATCGTTGAGTTTTCTTGTATAACTTTGAGTGGAGAAGCGTACATAACTTAGATCCTTATATAACTTATATGTAAGAAGGAGCTCTATGGGTTCAAGCCTTTCTCCTCTGAAATAGTGAAGTGCAAATATTTATACTATCACTGGTAGAGTGATTACTGCCAATTAGGAAGTACAGTGCTGGCTGTTTTACTAGACACAGTTTCGGCTAAGTATGGTATATTTCTCCTGTTTCAATCAATTACCGATGTTTCTGTTAAAAAAATAGATAATTTTAACTTAATTTAATTTTTATGACTGAAACCCTTTGATTTATAAAGCTTCGAATGTATACACACTCGAAAATCACAGTGGACATATCAATTAAAATCATGTTTCTAAACCTTTGATAAAATCTTATTCCGAAGAATTAACGTTAAATGTGGAAGATTTGAGCATTTTGCTCCTCTTTAGAAAAATGATGTAATCATTATTTTACATATAATATTATCAAGTTGTGATTATCAATTATTATCTAAAGCTTTGTATTCAGTCACTGACTGTATGGGTATGCTCTATGATGGATAAAAACGCTAATATTCAGATACATTCACACACAACTGTAAATCAAATATATTTAGGTCTTAAAGGTCAGCATACGTAAGAAACCCCACACCACCTTCAACCCTCAATGTGACAACCTGTATTACATTTATATGTCCATTTCTGAGTGATCTCCAATATTTTCTAAACACTAATTTAAGGAATAGAATTACTGTAACAATGACTAATGTTGCGTTTTTAAGTTTTTTACTGTTGGTGTTGACATCACCCTCACAAAACCCAGAAGATTTAAATTACGCATCTAATATAATTTAAACGTTTAAAGTATATTACAGCAGGAAGTTGTAATATGCGAGTGCATTAGCTGGACATGTGACTTTTTACGATATGTTTATCAACAGCAGATGACAATACAATGCATGCAATCGGTTTCTATAATCAGTAATTAAAAGTAATGTTTACATTTAGGACTTTCCGTTCAATATAACTGTATTAAATTATTTCTTAGGGATAGAAATGCTACAATTACCTATATTAACACAGATTAACTAATCCATAACAAACGTTAAAGTTAATTTATTTAGCCAGATTTAATTGTATATGTAAAATAATACGGTCAATAAATGGTATAAAATTGTGAAATTGTTCTCTATATTGACATTAATACGTTATGCGGAGTTAACCTTTACGTGTTTATTAATGGTATCATAGATCTGAAATATCTATGTATCGGTTCCCAGAATAATTAACAATTAACACCCACAAGTAAAACCACAGTCTATAAATTTTGGATTTTCTACGGATACATAATTACAAACAGGAGTAATCAAGAGAAACCGCCTACCTGAAAATATAAAACAAAACTGCCCTACGTATTTAAATCTGACAACTTCGCCAACCCACTCCATCCTTCCGGTAATAGGATGTATATGCTTACACAATAATGTAATTTAAAATATTTTTTTTAATTTTAAATGAATTGTTTCATTAATATTTAATTATTGTGTGGGGTCGACTATGCATGGTACAAGCAAGGCCAAAGTCGTAAAATATCCATTGCTTGTAAATTTATTTCAAAAGACTTCGCCGGTAGGGTCTTGGAGAGTATAGTCACCCACTGAAGCCTGTAAGTAAAGTTTTGTAAAGCTTACCTTGTACACTATAAGGACTCAGAGCGCACACATGACACAATCACTATACAGAATAAGGCACCGCGTTACCGCACACAGCTGAAACTGACACGAGTCTTGTGTCGACTGACGACTGTCGAGTGACGAGTGTCGAGTAGTGTACTGCCCGACTCTGACTGCCCTGCCTCTAGCCGCTGCCACTGCCGCTGCCGTCGTCTACTTCTCGCGCAACGCACCCATCACAATGGTAGGGGGTCCCAAGGTCACCACGCGCATGACTCACTCCCCACTTAATCTGTCATTTTTCACAAATGTCGTGAAAAATCGATTTTTGCCAAGAATTTCAGCTCTTGTAATGTGTTCAGCGTATTCATTTATCATATTTTAAAGTTGAAATATAATCGGTTTCTCCGGTTGTGCTGGTAATTTTTTCCAGAACAATAAAGATGCTTTGATCGTTTCCTGAGCCGATGTAGACCTGTCAGGCACACAATGAGAGAGTGGTTGTGACGCTCGACGTTCTATTAACCTACAGAGACATGTCCTGCGTTGGCACCTGTATTCATATTTAACGTGACGATAGCTAAATTATATGGTTTGTTTGAGAACCTCGCTGAGCTAGAAAATGACACCGTTTTACACGGAACCTCATCGTAAGGAATATTTTTAATTTGCATCAAAAATATAAATATTAATGATCAATGTAAGATTACACAGAACAGAAGTTTAAAAAATGTAACAATACAATTAGTGACACCGCTACTAATTAGATGTCAGTTCATTTAATAGTGGGTACAATGATATATTGATAGATACGTTGTTACGTGGTGGTTTTCTTCTTGTGTATGAGAGATATCAAGTGCCAACAATTAACATTTGGCTTTCTTCAGTTAAAAATCAAAAACTTTAGGTTGCAGTTGATCGTTTGGGTGTTTGCCTGGAACTAGTAGCATATCGTGGAGGTCATACGTAAACTGGAAATTATTCCGATAACTATACTTTTTTCTGTTTTTAATTTCCTTGTTTTCAAACATTTCTTTCCGAGTTTGACTATAGATAAGGACGTATATATCCAGGAGAGAGGATAAAAAAACTGAATCTCATACTGGTCTCCTTTAGGATTTAAATACACATTGAAAATCAGCTTTAAACTTACTTCATGTTTTATTTCTTAGAACAAATTATTAGTAGTGGAAATCACCGGAAGTCTACCTCAGCACCACTATTGTCGTAGCTGTATAGTTATTACGCACTATTATTCACACAAATTGACAATACAGGAACAAATAAAGCTCAATTTCCTGTACTCTAACCTCTGAGCTGTTACTTCTGTATTCTCGCCACGACGCTTTTAGAGTATCCTCATCCAACCTATTTCTGACCAACTTATCTCGTTCTCTTTCAGTATGAACAATACGACAGTATACATATAAAATATTAACACTTTATGTGAACAGTTTAGCGACCGAATTCAAAAAGAGTTTTATTAAAATAGCATTTGAAATAGCAAAATGCAAATCTGAAATTGCGATGTGACAGCACCAAATATCGATCTCTATATATTTTACACTTACTGATTTTTTACCATTCTTAAATCACATTTACTATGTACTGATGATGAGTATATATTATTCAACAATACGAGTTAATATATTGATAAAAAAACGTGGTATTGCAAATAATACGTACAGTTATTCTGTTCTAAATCAAACTAGTTGTGTGCGTTTCATGTTTTTATTTTCAGCTCTTTATTTTCCATATCTGGCGAGTAGTTGAGCATAAAATGCTGAGATTTACGGACATAGAAAGAGAAATTTCACAAAAGATTTTCAGTTGCATTTTTAAAGTAGTGATGTTTTTATATTTTTGGTACAATGAGCTATAAAAATGACATAGTGTAACTTTCCTATCAATTTTCTTTTATTATATAAGTTTAAATTTATTGATATTCTAAGTACTTCATTAATTATAAATAGTGTAATTTTGTAGAATTGTTATTACTTATTAATTTATTGGGGTATTTGACCATTACTGACTGAGCTTTAACGAAGCCCATCACTCGAGGAGCTGGAAACATTTCATTTCTGTATGTCTATCAGCACGATATCTAGGTAACGAACTAACCTATAGCACTTGAACTTTGCATGAAGCTTCATTTATATATTAGGAACTCTGAATTAGATGTTGGTAAATGGCACTCCTTAAGATTGGACTGAGCGTTATCGAATATTTTTACAGTGGTCATATGGGTAACCATAATGGTACGAGAAAATATCATAATAAATCGATTTGTAAACAAACTCAATACAACCATAAGAAATTCAAACATGGGAAATATTAACACTTGTAGCCTAACGATCAAAAGACATACATAATGTGTATGTAACTTGGAGTGTAGACATTTATTATTTAAACATCGAATTAAACCCAATTTCATGAACAAAATTTGGAACGTATTATCTGGTCATAATTATATGCAAAGAAAGATCTAATATGTAGACTTTAAAGTTTGCATGAAACTTCATTTCTACAATAATGAGTTCTATGATGCGTAATTTTCGTGTCAAACTCGTTTTTATGATTTCCCATCTGTCTATCTGTCGCCAGGACATCTCAAGAATGAAATGAGCAATAGATTTGAAATTTTGCATGCAACCTCAGAGAAGCCTGTTACGACACGTGATGTAACATACTTATATCTTGCAGGCAAATGTATTTCAATCTAGAAATGCAATAATTCTTTCTGATCTTGAGGGATATTTAAAATTACTTTTTCTGTATAATCTATACAATAGTCATAACGAACTAAATTAAGGATATAATTCCAAATTATAAATTCTCCCTAAAGGCAATCGATTAATATTCCATAATATAATAGATACAAAAAGCAATTTTTTAAATTATGCTCCTCTTGATTATATTAAAACAAAGCTTCTCATTCAATAATAAGGACATTTTATCTATTTTTAACGAGGGGTTGCATTATGCTCTACCCTAATCATTTTACTTCCAAAATAGTGAACTCTCCCCAGGCGCTGTACCTGGCTGTCCCTACGAGTTCTAAGATCGAATTTACAAACTGCACTGTTCTCTCTCTCTCCAATGTACTTTGGCCAGTAAAAACGCCATCTAAAGTTAACATTTATCTATCCCAATGCATTAATAAAATAATTTTAAAACTTTTTAAATAACATATTATGAATGTAGTAGTTAATAAAGCGTTCAGTGCCAGCAACTTGTCGCAATTTCCAAAGCATAACTTATAACTATCAGTAGAGGGTTTCAAGAACGACATATAATGCATAAAGTTAAATTTTGTCCGGGGAAGGACCGCTCTTATATTACAGTAAATGTATCTATACCATATCTCCAGGTTATTTCTCCATCTTAATAACTTCCTATAACCACCACTGGCTTAATAAATGAATATCTTGTACTCCTTCATAGGCTTCGAAATTATATATTAGAGTAGTAATATTAAATGGTCCAAAATTAGATTATATATCTGTTTACGTTATGAAGTAAAACAATGCCTTAATGATAAAAGCAAGTTGCAGACAGACTTATATCATAAATAACTTGCCACTGTAAACCTTGTTAGCTAAAGGAGAGAATGGTGTTGTGGATCGTTAAGGATTGTCATACTCGGCGAGTAAATGCCGAAGGCTTGTCTTGAGTAGGTGGGAGAGAGCTTTCGTTCTCCGTACATAAAGAATGGTAACCTCTGCTTTGTCGCCTTATGGTGATATTTGCTCGGTAAGCCAAATTCAAAGAACATACACGTTATATACTGATATATTTAGTTTTTCTTTCAATTTTTTTCTTTAATCATTCATTACAAACATATAAAAAAAACAGAACAATATAAGTTCTAAAAATTTATTTTTCAAGCATCAAGGGCTGAAGTAAGTGGAGCCTTATCCACACGTCAACGTAAAATCTAAGTTTATTTGTTTATTTTTTCTGTGCCACGGAAATCACCTACGAAATCGATTAAATGTAAACATTTCTAAAATATAAAAATGAACGGGGTTTTAAAGAAAGAATAGTGTTTAAACAAATTTTAATATTTTCACAACAAGAGAACGAGAATTCTTAAAAAGATTAAATCGGCTGCCCCGTTTAGTCCCGACTTTTATATTGCCAATCTTGTAACATACACACTTTGTTTGTAACATACTGCTGCATATTTATCCGCATTTCATAATTTGTTTAACTTAGTTTAAAAGTATGATATGTAGGATAGCTCGTACACCGGATGGCAGTTTTTCATTAACCTAAGTGATGAATACAAAACGTGAAATACATGTAGGAAACATTGTTTGATTGCTATAAAACTCAACATAGGTAACGAAATAATTTAGGTTTAGTATCTATGTTACTCTAGGTGTGTAAGTTATACCAAAAACATTATACATTCGGAGGTAATTTTCACTATTGAATCCCTGTCAATGTTCCTAATTGCTAAACGAAGTAAAGACATTGACTGCACAATATAATGAAAGAAGCTGTGGCTCAGTAACACCTTTACTACAAGCAAACGTATGAAAGATGGCATTTCAATTTATTTTAAATATTGTATATAAACCATCACAGAGGCCAAGCGAATGGTACAATTCTATTAAATTTACGAAATGTTTCAGCCCTCTAAACTATTCTTCAACCATTGGTAGCGGAAAGATTTAACTCGAACACAAACCGATATTATAGAAAAATTATTTTTCAAACGTTTGGTGAGGGGAGCTGCCTCTCACCTCCGAATCTTATCTATGCTTTTTATGCAAGTCACAAGAAAATGTTGAAGCTTATTGAGAAAAGATTATGCGTCATAAGTGCTTACAATATAACTTAGAATAGTAGCTCATACCTTATAATACATTATATATGATGATACGATAAAAAAACCCATATATAAATGCTTCCTATTTTTACATAGATGAGTTAGACACTCAGTTCCGGTATGGCTATGGTGAATTCCATTAGTCAAGATTGGTCTCAAACTCTAAGACAAATCACACGAGCTCTAACCGAATTAAAATTTGCTTACTGGAACAGCTATTAAGAGCTTATAAAGTAATCCAGTTCTTGCCCTTATTTTTTAACTATTAAAACCAGTAGTGATGTTTCCACGTGCAATTCTGGGGAAACAGTTTTTTTTCATTGTTGTATCAGATTCAAGTTAATTAGTTGGAGTAGTTTTGGGCGGCTACGTGGTGACAACGATTGTGATGCCAAGAGTTCGTGAAGCCAACATTCGTGGTGCCAACCTTCGTCTTTGTGCAGGTGAGATTCGTGGCGTCAGCAATCAGTGGTCTCAACTTTCAGGACGTCCAGTAATCCAGGGAAATGATTGAAATTGTATATATAACCCAGCGTGGTGCAATGAATTGTTATTATTACAATAAACACTGAAGGCTACAACCCTTTTATTAGTATACAACTCCTGTACTTCTGTATGATCATCCACTAATAATCTCAAGGAAACGAATTACATATCACCTGATTCTATTACGGATAGCCAATTCGTAGAATCCCAGTCCCGATTACCAGAAGCCCGAACTCACCGAGAACTCAACACCCTGAGACTGCCAAATCACGCGCCCACTGATCATGGACGATGAGAATACATCAATACAATATTACCAGCCTCGAATTTGCAGTAGAACTGCTATAATACTTTGTTTTGTACTATTGTGTTACCCATACCTAGTAGACCCTCAAATTCAATGTCAGTACTAAAAGTCCATGGGTAGGCTATTCCGAACTTTATTTATATCTGCTCTGAATTATATTTTAAACTGTGAAAATAAATATGTGGATTTTATATCGAGGTCTGTTTTTACAGGGCTTGAATATTTAACATCTATATCTTTGACTCAAGCAGACAAAATTTTAAAATCTCCTTAAAACTCTTTATGCACATGTTTTTATTCGAATAGTAGTAAATAATAAATATATCATATGCCTTTTTTATGCAGGATACAAATAGCATACAAAATAATGAATATACGCCAAACTGGATGCAAAATTCGATTCCACGTTTCTTGTAATTTGGCTACACAAAATTGAGTAGTCACTTTTGACTTTTGCACTTTAATAAGCGATTTAAGGTCTAGGTCCCACAATGTCGACTTTTCCAAACTCGGAGTAGCTAATATTCGCAATTTTCAAACCGTTCAAGTGTAGTTGTTAACGGAGTAATTCAATTTATCTGTAATTTTCACTTGTAGAGCGATTAATTTTTTGTTCCATCAGAAAGTGTTGATGGGCAGTTATTCTGTGAATGGACGAGGTATTAATTTTATCCCATTTCTGGCTCTTTCGAGCTAATATGAACATCCGTACATGGCAAGGCCCTGGAGCCGAAGGCACTGATAACCATAATCATTACTGAGGTCAATTGTACGCAGATTCGTCACTTTACATTTGTAGACAGCTAACACTTAAGTGTAGGAAATTCGTGAACAATATTATCACTTGCCAAGGGGTTGTGAAGCCTACTGTTGTAAGTCACCATTTACATGCCAGCAGTATTTTAATCTGAAACAAACGGGGAAATTGATGGAAATCGGAAAGAAGACAATTATGACAATTACGGTGTTATTCACAAATCAGTCCAATTTCCTTCACCGAATATTTTGTGAGTAGTAGACGAATTTATTACTTGTCCTCAAGCAGCTACAGTATGTCTAGTAGGCATCTCGTATCACCTACTGGACTAAATATACGTGCCTCTGAGAATTCAACTTTTTGTAATTTAGATAGCATTGAATGTTATCTTTATTACTTACTCTCTTGTACAATCCACTCAGTTGATACCCATGGCAAATGTTTAGTACTTGTTAATCAGTACTTTTATTTCAACAAATTGTATTTGGTTAACTGTACACAGATTATACCCTAGAACTTACTATGGGCTCGAAATGCTTTATACAGGGATATTTTTAATGTGGGGACACGTTTTATTAGGTGATCAAATATAGTTTAAATGTACAAACCCATTCCCTTTACCGCCCCTTTTACTTTAACTCTTGTAAATTATCTTTATTTTCCATTGTCAATTTCATAGTTGTAAAAAATAAACAACAACTAGCATTTTTGTGTTTAGCCTACTGCTCTAAATAAAAGCAACCAGAGCAGTAATTATCGATTGGAACCGTCTTTGTTATTGTCAAGCGGCAATTAACTGAGCAAATGCATTTTTAATTATCCTGTGTAACCAAATGTTTAATTCCTATGTATAACTTATGTTAAACAGAGCAAAAAGCTTTTAATAAATCTTTTCCCTCATCTGGATGTAACATTTTTTGTTTTGTTTTATAAGCTAGTTTTATGTATCTTGATATGATTTTATTCTTTAATTACGTTTTCTCAAATCATTCACAACCACTTAAAAGGCCTCCATTTTGAAATTGGTGTAAACGTTTTTTTACAGTATGTAAGGTAAATAAAGGAAAGATTCATAATAAATTGCAGCTTTCTAATTAAATAGTTTGATTTATAAACTGATCAATGAAAAACCGAAATATGCAGACAATAAACGATGGTGAAATGGAAGTTTTTAACCAAAATAATAGAATAAAATCCAATCATTGTTAGTTTTTTGTATTTGACCGAACTAATTTTATTAGTTATTTTATTTATTTTATTAGTGTCACTTATAGCACCAGAGAAAGCATTGATAATATGTATATATATATATATATGTGTGTGTGTGTGTGTGTGTGTGTGTGTGTGTGTGTGTGTGTGTGTGTGTGTGTGTGTGTGTGTGTGTGTGTGTGTGTGTGTGTGTGTTTTGGGCTTAGTTTATGGTACTCAAAGTCTAAACACGATTTTTGTATAACTATTTTAAATAATCTTGAAAGCGTAACGATAATCCTGCATCCAGTCTTGCACGGGGGCGTTCTAAAACTGTGTATCTGCGAAACTACCGTATATGAACCTTATACATAACCTGTGTCATCTGTTTCTAGCGTATATTTTTGTGCGCTAATTTTCGTACAATGCTTACTAAACAATCCAAAGTATTGGAAAAGTAGAGTTGGCACGTGAGTCATCAAATGGTTTTCTGAGTTTCCCTGTACATTGATATACTCGTACTACATAAGTATACCCAGTTTATACTATCTAAAATTAAAAAAATTGCGCTCCAAATATACAACCATACCTGTAGTATAAACCCAAGTCCATTTATTCTACTTTTTGAGAGAACCAGAACTATTGTCTTTCTACTAAGAATTATCATTATGTAATTTTATCACCAATAAACAATAGTCTATCATGGAAAAAAGGAGAAATATTACATTCTTCAATGGTACTACATACCTGTTGCCTTAGTACATAATAACATATTGTAGAAATATCCAATGTTGTGATTTATTCATTTACTCCATGAGAAAGAAACAACCGACAACAACAATCCATCGTAACAATCTACTGTACTTCTCACTCTCAGAATGTCTGTTGCTTTCAACTTATGCTACCCTGATACACTGTTGCGACTTATTTTCGCAGTGAGCATTCAATCAACGACCGTCTCGCTCTAAGAAAGTGCAAGTTAACGCTTTCTAGTGGAGGTCAGCATAACCACTGTGTCACTAGTACGCTCTGGTGGAAAACTGATATACTACGGCAGGGAAGTCGCGTCATGTCTACGTCATCTTTGCAACGTATAATGTGACGCAGTTATTGCGACGTCATATCTGAACGATCATGTTGATTTCAACTAACTTATGCTTTCCTGATACACTCAATTGACCAGTAGCGTATGCTAATGGCAAACAGGGGGAGCAATCCAGGGTGCCCTTTATGATATTTTTTTTATTTTAAAACTTAGTAACAGAAATATGATTTTTTTATCGACAGTAGATCATAATGTTGGAATTCCTTGAAGGGATAACAGGTTTAGAGATATTTGTCATCGTTATGTGTATCCTTCCTTTGTAATACAAAAGGATGGCAAATGTTCATGTTCTCTATATCCTTTATAATGATCCTACATTAATAATGAGCTTAAAACAAAGAAATTATCCTACATTTGTGAGTGGAGGGGTTAATAAGCACTATTTTCGACAATAGTCAATATTATGGTTTTGGAGCAATTAGGTAAATTTTGAGACTAAGACGGTCTAATTCTGAAACTATTTATAAAATATCTTTTATTTGTGCAGTAGAAACAAAAAAAAAAAAAAAAAAAAAAAAAAAAAAAACAAGAAATATTCTGAGTTATGGAAAACTGTCTAGATCAGTAGGGGCCCTCCCCGGAAAATTTTTGAAATTTCAGACCCTAAACTTGTAATTTTATAGTACTTTTGAACTAATAAAAGGAGGGCACAGATCAGGTCAGAGTGTATAAACTTTAGAGTACAACCAACAATCACCAGGAAGCCTAAACAGGAATAATTAAAATCTTCTACAGCAAATACAGTTTATGTGAAGTGTATTTAGCTGAAAGAAAATTGAATCACATTAACAAACTATTGAAAAAAGTAAGGTTTAAATCACAACTCAAGAACAAAGTTAAATCTTGATGTCTACTCTTGGAACAAAAAGTATAGATATCCGAGTTTAAAAGGTGACCATAAACTAACTAATAGAGCTATAATAACAGGATTTATATTATCTTTAGCTTTTATCATATTATCATTAGTTATATATCATTTAGCTTGTTTATTTATGCGCTTCGACATATAAAAATATTTACTAACAATAACTTTCAGATAACAAAGAAAAATATCATATTTTGGCACATTTAAAGCAAATCGGATCTTTGAACATTCATAACTCGGAAACTTACTCTCCCATTAACACAAAATGCTTATTCAAGATATAAGTGTACCGTAACTGAGTATGTAGTTTTAGAAGAGTAAGAAAATAATTTTGTTATTAAATTACCATCTTAACTTTTATTTTTCACCTGGCGGCCCAAAACGTTCGGCATTGGTTACATTATAGAGCCCTTAGTCATTATCTTGAGCGTGTAATTTTGTAAACCACTACTTAAAACATTTAAGTTTTAGCACACATTAAATTATGTAGGTTTTGTTAATTTACCACAACCGCCAACTGCTTTTTTTAATGAGCATATCGCCAGACTACCCTACCTTGTATAATTAAAATAGTTATACAGTTTTATTTTATCAGTTATTGATTTCAAATTGCCATTGTAAATGATATTTTTGTCTAAAATAGACTACTGGTGTGTGTGTTGCTCTGTTGCAGCATCTTCCAGTCAAATTGAGTAGAGGGCAGTACTCCCCCATATTTGAGTTTACTTCTTGTAACACTAAGGAAGTCTAACCACACCAACAGTCATCCTCCACATTAAACTAGATCTATCAATCAAACTTGTTACCCAAATATATAAAAGTTTGTGATTGATAAACATGTTAGTGATGTGCCACTACTGGACATTCATTGGGTTCCCAGATACAAGTGACACTTTGGTTTTTGCTGTTTCTTTTGTAGGTTTAACTAGAAGGTATAAACCAGCCAGAAGTGAGCCCTCCTGAAGATCACTCTTGATTAGTAACAGCATGTGTATTAAGAATAAAGAGCACTATGGAAGCAGAAGTTCGAGTGCTTAGTAACTCCTTGTGGTGTCAGTTTCTACAAGACCAGCCAAGTCATTGAATGTGATTCTAATATCAGTTTTCAGAATAGTGGCAGATGTACCAATAGACATCGGGCTCAAAGGCAATACATAAACTACAAAATTAAATCAAATTTCCAGAGTAGTTTCAACACAAATGCAGAAATATGCTATCCAACATGAACTTTGACGATATCATTAGGGAATTTTAGTTAAAGAAGAAAGGCTACTGTGTTATTGATATCTATCTGTATACAGTATATAAAGACATTGAATTGAAAATCAACTATTTATTCACTATCTAATCAATGCTGAACTTGCTGCCCTCCACAAAATGAATTTCAATGCATCATTCGGTACCAGATCCATGGCTACTTTCACCATGGTTGCAGCTTCCTCGTCTTATGTGACAAAGATTCTCCATGTTTAGGGGTTCAGCAGTATTGGGAACACCATTCCAGTCCTTGTTGACATTTTAAATTTATCTGCAGCTGCTTTCAAAAAGAGTAGTTACATTACTGTAGCCTTCATCTTCATTCTCTTGACTCATCTCTTTACCTGTAGTGTTCACATGTGTGTTGTGGGCGTCTAGTAGGCCACTCCATGTTTATCTGATACTTCTATCGGTTATTTTTTATATCTTTCTTGACTTTTTTCTTTTTCACTGCAATGAAGACTCTCTCGTTACAAATGTTTTTGTAATACTGTATTATTCATTATGTTATCAATTCCTTTATTACATTTTAGTTATGTCATTACATTGAATTACTATATTTATATTCTCATATTTATTATTGTTAACTTCTGAATAGTTTATTACCATGTAATACACCCTAATAATTTACCATGTTTAAATTTACACGTAATTTAATTTACACTTTCAATTGTTAAATGTTCTAACTGTATTTTTGTACTTTGAAAGAATTATGCCCTTGAAATAAATAAATCAAATCAAATAATGTGGTATTAAAAACAAAACTTTTTAAATGCTGTTTATGCAATTATATGCTCAAGATCAATGGCTAAGAGCACAATAACACGACCAATGCCGAAATCTTGATTCAACGGCTCAAAATAAGAGATGAAATGGTAATTTTATAACAACTTTCACATAATTCTAAAAGACTAAAACTAATACTCAAAAGCATTGCACTTGTGCTTATCTTGTATAAAAATTTGGAAATATAGGATTACAAGTTTCCAATTTAAGAATTTTCCGAATCCAGATAGATCACCTTTTACATTTTCATTTGCCCACTAATCAGAATAACTACCTCTGTTTCACAATATTATAATGTTTTATGTCACCATAGACATAAAAATTTATAAAAAGTCCCAACAAGGCCTTCATACAAAATCTGAAGCTTTATTTCTACATTCTATATTATAATATATTCATTCTATACTGGAGATGAGTATTCTCTATAGCTGCTAGGCCCTCCTGAGCCCAGGGGCTTAGGCCCCGGGAATTTGCTTCGTCTCCCCCCCCCTCTCATTGGGCCTATAAATAAAACTTTAACATGATCATATTATGTATTAGTGATTGTTGTACAAAATTGTAGCACAAAATATGATCCAGCTTCTAATTCTTTCAGACAGGGAGATGAATAGAATAAATGTTATTAACTTGTTCGCTATTTTAATTCTGCTGATTAAAGAATAGAATTTTTAAAAGAAACAATTGAAATAATATTTTTAATTAAAAAACCAAGAATGAGTTCAAGCAACAGGTCTATTGAGTTTAAGAAAGCACACAGGTGAGCAGCAGGCTGTGCATCATAAGCTCCGGTTATAACATGAGGCTAAAGTTTTAAACTGTATCATAAATAGGAGCTCAAATACAAAAGTGTTTCACTTTGGAAACTTGAATTTTGCGTAATTATGATGAATAATAAAATATACAGTTATTAATTAATGATGTACAGTTTATGGATAGTACAGAGTTCCCATAAGATAATTCATGCTAAATGCAAGTTTATATAAATGTATCTGTGAGTGAAACATTTTGGATCTAAGGGTAGTTTCTATTTCAAACTCAGTTTTAAACTTAAGCTCCATGTTATACATGGAGCCTCAGATGCACAGTCAGTAACTAACCTAGATATGCCCTATTAAACAGAATCAGCCATTCCTTTACAAACCTGAATTTCAAAATTTCCATTCTGTTTTACTATATATACATGTTTTGTGTAGATTTATATTATATTACCTTTGTTTGGAGCAAAGAGAAGAATGCATTTATCCCTTGCGGTCAACTTTGAACTTAACTGTTGAATCAACTGTTTGTTGTTGTTGTTAGTTGTTAACTGTTGTTGTTGTTGGCCACCGTAAAGCACGGCGCCCACTGCGACCGGCCCGGCCCAGCCCAGCCCGGTCATGCTTTTATACTCTGTCAAAATGCATACAATCAAATGGACACCCGCCCACTGCGACCGGTCCGGGCTGGCATTCATTTGATTGAATGTATTTCGACTTCACAAACAGGCCAGGCCGGTCGCAGTGGGCACCGTGCTTAAGTGTGTATTTTTAAGTCACATACACTGTGTTTTCCTTTGTTTATAGTTTGTATGGTCCTCACGCCGGATCATACCTTCCTTACCGTTACAGCTTCAAAGGGCCCACCCAAATTGAAACTACTTCATCATAGTTTTATTTTTCTTTTAATTTGTGAATGGTTGAATTTAACCTCCAACCTATCTAGAATATTATGAACCAATTCAGAATATTATTTGCTATATTTTGGTATTGTTATAATTTAACACGAGCTAAGGAGAAAAAAACTAACAGCCAACAACCTGGTTATTCCATTGAACCTGAAGCTATGATAATAAAACGGTTTATTAAAGTTTGAGTTATGTAGGATTTCTTAATTCAGCACATATTGTATATCAACTTTAAAATTCAATTTATTTGGCACATTTTAACACAATCTTACGCTAACAAATTAGAGTTAAATAAATGTTTCAATAACATTCAATGATCTAATGTCAAGTGTAGAAACATTTAACACACAAGAAATGGTTGATAGAATTTACCAGTATGAGCAATTTACTTCAGTTTTATAGGTACAAAAAATACATCGCTATGCATGACTGACATAAGTTTAAAGACAAGTTATGTATATTATGGCCTGTATGGTGTGTCTCTATTTATAAATACCATAATCAACAACAAAAAGTCTTCTGATTTAACCAAACTTTGAACACAAAAATAAATGTTTTATTCTGAGCAGTTTAATTTTCTTTGGAATAATATTTGGCTTAGTAATTCATAGTAATTTTAAGTACTAAATTAACTATAACACTAAATTGTACTTAAAATAGTGTTAAATTATAAGCATCAAATACTATACTATAACTGGATTAAAATGCCACAAATTTACATCACATTTTATCTGCTTAAAACGTCATTATATTTAAATACTGCTTATAGATGATTGAACACAATAATTTGAATGGCACACAGTAGAAATTTAAACAACTTATGATACATTATTATATTAATTTTCATTGTATAATACACTAAAACAATAAACTTTAACTACTTATGTGATAACAATTCAATTTGCAATTGGTTCTACATAAAACTTGTTCACTGTTAATTTAAAAGATTTGTGAATGAAACAATTTAAATCAAATCTGCTTGTTTAAAACTTAACATTCAAACTTAAGTTGTACGTAGATGAGAGAAAATTTGTCAAGTGTGTATAATACACTTGTTGAAATTAGTTAGCTGCATGAATGGCCAATTTATTCAATAAAAGATTACTCTTAATTTGACCAATTGTTACGAAACATTATGGAATATTCTTGAGATATGTTTTCTGTTACTGCAATGATATAGCATTTTTGCAACAAAGTACCTAAAGTTTTTAGACTGAATTTATCTTTTTTTGATATGCGTATGTTCAACTTCTTACTTCAGGTTATTTTGTTTGCTTCTATTAATTACTCACAACTTTTGAGCAATTTTCAAAAATTTCTTGTAATTACTGAAAAATTCTTAATATGTATTTTAAAAGTAAATGCTTTAACCGATTTTAAGTTGTATACCACTTGCAAACATGTAAAAAGTGCTGTTTTGTTTTTATTTTTAAGTATATAGGACTTAGAATTAACACTGAATGGTACCCAATTGCTTGGGCCAATATACAAAACTGTTTTACAAATATTAAGTTTCAAAAAGAGTAAACTTCAGACAATGGTTCAGTAAAGGTAATATTAGCTTAATACAATTTCTTCTTCCAATTTAATCAACTTTACAAGTTATGAAAAGAATCCCATCAGCAAGTTCCATGATCCGAAGAAGGTATGGCAAAAACACCTTTTTACATTCTGATCTATACAAACACCAGACAGTTTGTCCATAGTGATAATGAAACTCTGAACATCAATAACATGAAAACTATATTTTTATTAACATAGAACTTTAAAATCTACTATAGCTGTTCAATGACTTTTTTCTATAAACAAGAAGTTAGTGAAGATATTAATATAAATGTAGCTGAATATTGATAGTCAAACAATAGTCCGAGGAAAATAGGATTTGTATTGCCCCGGCAGAATTAGCAGTGATTTATAGTTTTTCAAAAGCTGGGTATTAAATTAGGCATTTTAAGTTAAAGTTTGAATAAAAATAAGTTTGCAGAAGTTTAGAATACAAATTATGTATTGTGATAAAAATGTTGTATTTTTTACAAATACAAAAATAAAGATGAACAAATATATTAATATATAATATAATATATTAGCTTTCTCTATAGCATGGATCAAAAAGTTCCTATACTTATTACACATACTCAAGTAATCATTTGCTGAAGAGTTACAGCAATTGGTAGCACTGCACTTTTGGAAAAGTTCTGAACCATCTAGCACTGTTTCTGTTGTTGTTGACAAAAGCTTGAGTTGGTTTTTAACAAAAATCTATGTTTATCTGCTGAATTTTAAATATAGTTGTAGAAAGAACTGCACATTCTGTGTTACGCTTGTGAAATGCTCTTTTGTGGTCATGAAATGTTAAAGAAGGATTAGAAAAAGATGTGATGAAATAAAATGACAGAGTACTGGTGGCAAAATTATTGTTCCAGTTTATACGTTCTGCTGGTATAAATTGCAACAATTGCTGGTTTATACCTTCCAGTTGAACCCACACTGAGCACAGCAAAAATCAATGTGTTACTTAAATTTGGGCAACCAAATGGATGTCCAGGAATGGCATGTCACTAACCGCAAATGTCGGAATAATATTGGAATTGTTGGGGTTAGTTTCCTAAGTATCAGAGGTTCTTGCTAGCCTCAACAAGGGTGTGCCATCCCCTGCCTGTTTTGACTGGAGAAGCTGGTTCAAAGCTGGCCTCCCCTTCTTCCGAGGGGACATGACTTTGAGATTAGTGCCCTAATTCTTCCTCATGGATCTCGATAGGAGGCAGCCCCTACCCCCTAACCTTAGCCTGAATATCCTGTCACTCCGGAAGAAGCGCTAAGGTCCTTATAGGACTAAGTGCAATTTATAAGCTTCTTGTCCTAAGAGAACAACAAAAAAAAAACATCGAGATGACCTTAAGAGTTGCTCCACTCCACCTCCACAGCTGTAACAATGTTGAACCCATTCAAGATAATTGTGCATATGGACAGTGAAATAATTATTGAAGTTATTGAGACTGAACTTGGAATTTTGAATATGATGGTTCACAAGCATCATAAAGATGTCAGGTGCCACTGTGCTTGTTAGCACAGCTTCTTGAAGAGAATTGTGCCTGATGACAAGGTGTGGTGCTTTCTTTTCAAATCTCAAACAAAACCTTAGTTATCTGAATGGAATCCTAAATGAAACTAAACATTAAAGAAATAATCATGTCAGAACTAACTTTGTAAGAAACTAACAGCTTTCTATGGCAATACCAGAAGGAAGTCTAGACTACTCAGCCATTTAACCATCAGTGAAAGCAGATCCACTTTTAATACACATAATTCTTGAATCTTTTTTTTTCACAGAAAATTAATGTTTTGAGACGCCTTTTGAAAAACCATAAACCAGTGGTATAGTTAAGGGGGAGGGAGGTAATGAGGTGGAAAGAACCCCCTTAAGAGTACTAAAAAATAAAAATAAATGTGTATAACAGTAATTCAACTTGTTTGAAATACAACAGTAAAATGTTTTACTTTGAATTAAACCCATAAAATTTATTCAGATTCAGATTCATGCAAACCCCTCCTTCATGATGTGCTTTTCAGATAGACCCATCCCCCCCCCACCACCAACAAAATCAAGTTCTAGCTACACCAATGTTCTACAGTTAAAAATATAATATGGCTCATTCAATAATACCTATTTCAAATAATGAAATTGCCTTTACACATTGAGGTACTGCAAATTTAATTCCTTCGTTTTGTCGTTCTCTGCGTTATCGAGTTTTATTATGAACAGCTTCTCCCTGTGTTTACATCAAACATTTTCCTCTGACTCCTAGTGGGCTATCCTCCCAAGTGATAGGAATAGAATCAAAAGTGTCTTTCAAAGTTCTATGTGCATTTTAAGTGTTTGATACTATTCATTGAACACTATAAATGTTATAAAATAGTGCAAGGATTTTTCTTATCTTTTACTTAATATGAGTCCAGTATTCATATAAAATAGTTTAAGCACTTCAATTTGATGTGGAATGAAAACCAATATTTTAATAATACACCTAAAATAACTAGTGCTTTTCTATTGACCTTATAACCTTACGTAAAGAGAGCCTCATATTCTCAGAAATAATGGCACCATTTTTTCTGAAAAAGTTGATACAACTTGAAATTACTCTAGATTGTCACTTATATCCTAACATCATTTAGTTTTGCAGTTACTATCTCATGCAAGGGTCTCAACTCTTAATTATTTTGCTGTGTAAGTAAAGTTTGTTTGGAGAACATGTTAACACATTGATTGAAACAAAAATATTATATTATGACACTTCCTTTTTTATTACATCAGAGTCATTAACTACTTTGGAATTACAAACATATTAGCCTTGTTTTTGTTTAGTGATTTCATGCGTTTCTGAACTCAATCATTTTGAAATCTGTGTATTTTAAAAGTAATTATCAAGTATATTGCATTTTTTACTTAAGAAGAAAAACATTCAGTTAAAACATCTAAAGGAGGATCAACAAAATACTAGACACAGTATTAACGTTACATTAACACTGTGAGAATATTTTTTTACTTTACTAGATATATGAAGAGAAAGCAATTTCATGTTGAAGTAAATTAAGACAAAAGAGTAAATACAAAGGGAGATATATTGAGGGCTCATTTTGGAGGACTTAGAAGAAAGGAAATACTGTAATATTTAAGTTAAAGAAAGTCTAAGTTGAAGAGATTTTACTTAAAGGAAGTTTAATGCTGATCAGAGTTAGGGTTTGGATTTTTTAGTCAAGCTGGATGAAAACCGAATCAGAAAAGATAGATAAAGTGTGTTGAATTAATTTATCAGATTTGAAAGACAAATCAGAGGCAGGTGAAAATTTCATTAATCATTGTATTTGGGCCTGAACCAACTCTGTTGTTAGGCAGCTCTGTTTCTGCTTTGAAAATTCAATATTGATTTTATTGTGGAAGTGGAAAAGATCAGTTACAGAATTAGTTTAGAGTGAACATTTTAAGATGACATCATAATAACAATTATTACATGATAATTTGAGGGCACATATAAACAATCAATCAATAAACAGAAACCACCAAAATCAATCAGTTCTTAAAACCTTCTCTAAATATATGTATGTTATAGGCACCATCTCTCCTCTTATTGTCTTACAACAGCTTAGGGGTTATGTGTAAACATTTTCCATCTAATATTGATAAGCATCAGATATATATTGACAATATCTGTAGTGTGTATGGGCACTTTAACTTTTTAAGGATGAGACATTTTTGGTATGGAATTGTTCAACATGAACATGAACCATATTTTTACTACACATTGAAAGCTTGGGGTACAGTACTTTGAGTAAAAATCATTTAAAAACATGTTCTGTTATTTTCATGCCAATACTGAACCAACACATAAAAGAACAAACAGATTTTCTTATATTATTTATAGAGTATAGTTGACTTTTACAAGGAACTAATTGTACAAAATGGTACAAAATGTATTTATTTTAAAGCACCTGCATTTTGGGTTGAAATTCGTTTGTAAGTTACTTTACCAAACAATATCACTTACAAGTTACCATCTTAAAATATATTTACTTGTATAATTACTGTAGCAATGAATAATAATTAAATCCTTATAACATACACCTTACAAGTAGTTCCATGACATAATATAGTTTTTCTGAATTCTTCTTTTAATTTTTTGGAGTAAACAGTGCATGTTTGCTATGAATAATTTCAAATAATAATTTATGAATAATAAACCAAACTATTAACTAAGATATACTATTTATATGTATCAATGGCTTGAAGCAGAGTTAACTTGACTCTGCAGTTTATTTAGCTTCCAACATTTCTTTCATCACTACAAGTAAAAATAGTCTAACAATTATTTATATGTGAATACTGTACTATTTAATATAGTATCTAGGACCTTAGTGCACTGTGGATCCTCATGGGAAAATGGCCGAGTCTTTGAAACAGACGCCAAGGCTATAATTTTTGAATAAACAACATGTAAAAAACCAGTTCTCAAATTGTAAACTTTTAGTAAAAGACATATTTATAACAACCTTTTATAAGATGTACGAAGTTTGTTAAAGTGAAGCTTTGCACAACAACAAACGTAACAGAAGTAGTAACATTAACTGACAAATCCAACAACATTATTTTCAATGCATTCCATTTTTATTTAACACTACTGTTCTCTTGAAGAGTATTGTAATAACACATTATAAATATACTTTGAGCTTTATAATGATTTATATAAATTATATTGGGGATGAACCAATTCTAAATGATGTTGATTCAAGTTTTCAATTCCATAATCATTCTCTCAATTTATATCTGAGCTTGATTTGAGTAATTTTTAAATAATGTATAGTTTTCTTAACGAGTCACACTTTTAAAGCGTGTATACCATTACTTATGTATTTATCAATGCCAATGGAGCAGTGTAGTTGGTACAGTGGTTATCAAGAGATAATTCAATCAAGGAGGGTCGAGCTGCTTGGATGAATTACTGTTCAGTGATCCTGTCCTTGCAAGCAGCCTGTCTGCCCGGCAATTAATGGCAGTTCGGAAGTTATTTTACTTTTCCTTTGTGTACCTTTACAAAACTGTACTTTCATTCTTAATTATTCAAATGTCAAATTCAGACTGGTCTATATGAGGTAAACATTTTCTTAGTAAAATTTATGGAATAACCATAGATCAGAATATAATCAATAAGTAAAGTTGAACTTTTCCAATGATGGATCTTGAAACCTTTTCCACTAACATTGAGAATGATATACTAAACTAAGGTAGAATGAATGTCAGAGGTTTATGACCAGAAACAGATCATTCCTCACATATGGGTCTGAAACTTAAAAAACCAGATCTTATTTGAGTGTTCAATACTCAACTAGTGTCATTAGTGGTTTACTCTTGACATTCATTGTTTCATTACACATTGTCCTGTAGCTAAAACTGGCATGGAAATGTGTATAAAATGGCAACCTGCAATAGATTCATGGGTGCAAAGGGACCTTAACATGAAATTATCATCTCATTACAACTCTATGTCCAGTGACTAAAGTGCAGTCAATAGTCAACAAAAAAATATTGATAGATGGCTATTCAACTAGACAAGAAATACCACAATACCACTGGGAATTAAGAGACTCCAGAATCAAGAATTAGAATTGGTCCATCCCCACTGATTCAAATTAAACTGTTTTATCTTAACACTGATAAGTATGAATACAATATCTATTCTTTAAAATGTTATTATATTTTACGTCCATAAATAAATATGCAAAACTTCATTTGGAGTTAATGACTTTAAACTAAAGAAAATTGTGTAGTTTCCTGCTAAAACGTATTGAAGTAGTTCAAACACTTTATAACATTTTTCAGAAACACCTATACTAAATCTTATATTTATTTTTTAGATCAAATGTATGGACTACAAGTATGTGTGTACTTTGTAAATAGAAAATAATGGTTTATAAATTATTACACAAGCAAGGAGATAGCATCTTTTAACACTATATTTTGTGTTTAAAAAGATATAGTAACCTTTTCTAGAAAGAGGAATATTGAAATCTAAACAACCCTCACCCAGGTTTAAGTACATTCAATTTAAATCTTTATTAATAAATCAAAATTTATATTTTAACCAATAAGGAAATATATTGCATTTATAATACCACTCTCTCACAGACTCAAACATTTGAAATTATCACATCACATCCTCCCTCCTCAACCCACACAACACCTATTCCCGGCTATCCCAGTAATTATTTCTTACAAGACTGAAGAGTAGAAGCAAAACAATTACTGAATGCTTTATCTTGCCACACATATGTCTGAGCTGTATTATATTTTTAGTTACATGATAAAATACTTTTAAGTCAAGATGATACAATCTCATAGAACAACAATAGCAACAACCAGACTCTGATAACAGTCTAAAATTTGTATTTACTATTTAATAATAGCGGACGTGTTAAACACAAGGTAGGTTTAACAGAGTAATGGATCTTACAATTCTTCATATCAAGATCTAAGAGTATAAGTCAATTATTGAAATATCTCTATTTTAAAGTCATTATAGAGGATACAGCCAAGTAAAAGTGATATTTACTATTCTTAAATAAGCATTAGTTTGCTACATCTAACATACATAGCTAACACAGAAGTACTCACAAATAAATGTGTGTTTGTGAGGACTATTATCATTTTACGATTATTTTATTGAACCATTCATTTCATCATAAATGTACTTACTATTGTTGCTTTGTGAGACATTGAGAACTTTTTGACAAATTTGTAATTGAGTCATACAAACTGTTCCTAAATATATTTTTTATATCATGATATTTTTATAAAACCAATTCTTTTTATTATAGTTTGGCAGAATCGAAATACAATTGTTCTAAATATTACAGAATTATTGCTCAATTTATGGTTACACTCACCATAAATACCTCAGTTTTCAATAATAAAAGATAAGAATCATGTAAACTTAAAAACTACTTATTACAACTTTTCTTTAAATTACTTATTCCTTAAGAAATACCTTATATATCCATATGCATAGCACTTTAGAAAATAACAGAGTTGTACTCATAAATAATTAATGAATATGGTTTTTAATATAAATATACAGAGTGTATAAACAAATTATTATAATTATCATCAGTCAAAAGTAATTTTCCATTTGCTTAAAATTTCATAAGGCGTTTTTGATTATGAATTGAATATCTGAATGAACCACTTCAACATAAAATTGTCCTCTAGAACATATAACAAGAGACAGTCACCATCAATCAGTTTTATAACTACATCAAACAGATGACAATAAGCAAGGGATTTATGCAAGTCAACTATGTAATATGTTCCAGTATTGAAGTTATTCAGTTATATTTCGCTATAAAAATATGAAACAGTGATATATTTAATCAGTCAGCTGTAGTAGAAAACTTTGACTGGACCAACAAAGTTCAGATGGCAGGCAAAAGTTATGACGCCTCGTCACACACCGCTATGGTGAAGTGGTGGGGTTTCTTCTCACGTGACATTCTATGGGGATGCCTGTGCTGAGGCGTTTTGGAGCTCTTTCTGTGACTCTTGAGTCCATGGAGCGATTCCATGTCACACTCTGCCTCGCTGAGCTCATGAGAATCGGAGAACCCTGTTGGTGGCTCAAGCCTCGTCGACAGGGGGAAGCTCCCACCTTCTTCCCTTCTGCAACAATCACAAAACTGAGCATATTTTATGGGCCAGTGGTAACATAAGAGAAATCTTTATAAATATATCAATTTGTAACTTGTTTTTAATATGAATAAACTCATTTCAGACAAGCAGAGTAAGAAATTTCAATTGTTTTACACCCTGTACTAGATATATAAATAGTCATGAATAGGTCTATAATTTTGAACTCAAGAAACATTTAGTATATGTTTTGGGCTATTGAAACCAAAATTTTTGTTTAGGACTGATCATTACAGATTAAAGGTCTTGTTAAAAAAAGGATCTGCCTTGGAATAAGTATAAACTTGGTATCCAGGAAAGAGCAATTCTTCTGTCAACCCCATTTACCACAAAAAAATATTCTCTCCTACGCATTACCCCTGGTCAATTACAACAGGTGTTCTTAAGGCCCTAAAGTGAAATGTATTATTGAGATAACACAAATAAAAAAAAAAACACATATTTCTATTATGAAAAATTTTAAGAAATATGGTTTCTTGGTATCTGGTTTTCCTTATTAAAAGTATTGATGATAAAAGCTATGATATCATATTTCACCTTTGAGGTAAAATGATTTGTCTCTTTATTGGGGACCAACTCCCAATAAAGAGGAAGTCCCCATTTAGGAGAATAATACATTTGTTTTTTTATTCCAAATCAGCATAAAAATTGTCAATTTTGAGTTGAAATTGTAAACTGCTTTCCGATTCTTGATCACGAGTAAGATTTAAATTTTCTTATTAAAGTATTTGTTTACTTTGTAATTGAGTATGACTGAACCATTCTATTGGATGAAAAACTCGGTTAACAAACTAAAAAGGCGTTTTTACTGCCTCAAAAATGTAAAATCAATATATTTTTGTTTCAAATATTCTTTTATCAATATGAATATTTAAACATATAACATTAATGTTAAACCAAAGCTTGATATGTATAAAAGGAGTTTCCCATATTAATAACATAAATAAGTTAAATTTTAGAAATGATTTACATACAGATCTATAAACTTTAAATTTTTACTTCTACTGGATTCTGTCGTTATACCAACACTCACTTCAAAAATAATCTTCACAGGACAGATTTTGCTATCACAAATTCCTCTGTAGCACACTGTTCACTTTAATATTCTTGAAGTTTATGTGACTGTTAAACTGTGCATGAATATTTTTGATCCATAGTAAATTCATTAAAATAAGTCATTGGGTTCCAAATGACTGATCAACAAATTTACTTCCATTCTTGGTTCAATTATCAAAACATTTGGGTTAAGTCAATATTTGAATATTGAGTTAAGGTTAGTATTGAAATAGTAAACATTCAAATTAGGAATTAATTTTAGACAGATAAACCATATAAAAGAATGAAATACTCTTGTAGAAGGAATCAGAAGTCAAAGGAATATACTGATACGATTCATGTAACCACTAGAAGATAATATTTTTCTTCAGTGCGGCTTCTTAAAAACACTCATTCAATACAGAATACACCTCAGCACTTGTGTATATTGTGTGTTAAAAACATAGGAAATCGAGAAACCTCTCTGAGGAACAAACGTGAAGCTTACTTTTTACCTGACGTGCGCTCTAAGTTGAGGAGCTCGTCTGTCAGGGAGCGGCGAGGCTTCAGGTGATGTACTGGACTCTGGCCCTCCCCCATTGTATAGCATATCTGCGCAGCACAACATATCTCAGTGATCGGTATATTAAATATTTAATCTTACTTATTCAATAAAATACAATGCAAAACAATCTACAAAAAATATGCTTGTTGAGACCCATTAAATAAAATTATTAACACTGTAGTTATTTGATTTAGATACAAGTAAATAAATTGAGTCTAATATCAGCATTAAGTGAGCATATTTTGGGTTATAATATGTAAATTACTTACTCGAACAATCCTTTTAAATTCTAATAAAAACTAAATAATATTCTAATTCACAAGAATACAATTAATCCAGATGTGTGTATAGATAAAAATCAAATTAAGCACAATAATATTATTGCTTTACCAATTTAGGGGTGAATATATTTTTATCTTGAAATGAGAGTGTTAAATT